>NW_020175186.1:2434694-2591185 GCF_003031525.2 Neophocaena asiaeorientalis asiaeorientalis | reverse complement strand
ACCCAAAAAAAAAAAAAAAAAAAAAAAAAAAAGGGCTCCACAGAATCTAAGGTGCGCATAAATCATCTTGTTAGAATGCAGGTTCTGCTTCAGTAGGTCTGGGCCGAGGGTTAGGATACTGCATTTCAAATAGGCCCCCAGTGATGCTCCTGCTGCTGGTCTGCCCGCCACACTATCTGTAGCAAGGTCATCACAAGATGAGTGTGGCTTTTAAGATGCACACGTTGGACTAGAAGTAAAAACTCCTGAATATTAGGAGATTTGGATTTTTGTATCCTCATCTCTGGTCTTGGACACAGGATGCAAGAGAAGGCGACCAGAGACTAACTCATACGTCCTTGGAGTTGGAAACCGTGACCAAAAACTTTCTCTGAAATCAGAGTGTTTACTGGGCAACTGCTTTTCAATACTAAGAAAGCTTCAAAAGTCAAACCTCCTAAAAAGAAGACGGAATAATTGCTTTAAAAATGAGGAATTTCGCAATCACGTAAACTATATCCCTGACTACCTTGCACGGAATGCCTTTGTGCACGGAATGCACGGAAATGCATTTGTAAAGATGCCTCCCTTTCCATCACACCAAGAGACCAAGAAAAACTCTTTTTTCATGCTAAGAACGTCCTTTAACGGAAGACCTTACAATGAAATATAAAAAGAAATTCTGCTGGCTTACTTAGACCACAAAGAAGTTAGACGAGCAAGTCGGATGAAGAAAGAAGCTGGAGAGAGCCATGACGTCGAGACAAGACAAGGTATTACCGAGAGATGGCTCCTGATCCCATGCCTCTGCCTCCTTCCACAAACAGGCCCACCAGCAACCTTCTCAGCCCAGTGACTCAGAAGCAGTTTCTCACTTGTGGCCGGGCAAAGACCTTTAAATTACTGCTTCCTTTAATTACAAAAGGAAACATAGAAACTTTACAGCAAAGAAAACTCTCATTCTCCACTTTAACCAAGTGATCAAGGTTAACACGACCAGTAACAATATATGTCAACATCAGGAACCCCTTGACAGGATGCCATGCCTGGAGAAAGCATCACATCATTTCTATAGTAGTCCTGTCCCCCGCAAAAGGGTTACCTTCATAAAAAAGAATGAAATAATGCTATTTGCATCAACATGGATGGACCTAGAAATTATCATACTAAGTGAAGTAAGTCAGAGAAAGACAAATGTCATATATCGCTTATATGTGGAATCTAAAAAAAAAAAAAAAGATACAAATGAACTTATTTACAAAACGGAAACAGACTCACAGACATAGACAACAAACCTATGGTTACCAAAGGGGATAGCAATGGGGAGGGTGGAGAATAAATTAGGAGTCTGGGCTTAACATATACACACTACTATATATTACATAGGTAAACAACAAGGACCTACTGTAGAGGGCAGAAGTTAGCAGACCACTAACTACTGGGGAAAAGGAACCCCAAAATAGTTCCACAAAGCCCTCATCTCCAGCCACCCTGAGCCAAATTTGAGTAGGAACAAGGCCTCAACTCTAAACCTTGGAAGAGAGCAGTCAATGGTTCCTCATCAGTCACTAATATAATTACAAAGTTACTATTATTAGTAGTTCTTTTATGGGTCTTTGGTGTTTTCAAGTTAGATATAGAGATCAGATTTCAAACATGACTGATTTTAATAGATATCCCAAGAGTAGAGCATACAAGATAGAGCCAGACATTAAGAAAAAATCAACCCATGCCCTTTGGGCTGAGAACGGTAAGCACACCTGTATAATAATAATAACATCTACCACCACCACCAATTACTGAGTTCCTACTATGTAGCAGACATTGTTTCAAATCCTCAAAATAAGCCCATAGGGAAGGTATTATAATAATATATTATATCCATTATCATAGATGAAGCTGAAGTTCAAAGATATAAAGTGATCAGACTAGCATAACACAGCTAGTAAGTGGTGGATCACAGATTCGAACCCAGATTTATGTAACACTAACGATGTTCTTTCTACTCCATGACACCATGTCTAGGATGTTGTAAAGCACATGAAGTTGCAGGCACCAGCAAAGAGACACTGAGACTGTTGGCACTATGTGAATGAAGGTAAGAGCTGGTAGCAAAACTTCCTTGGGGACTTACATGCACCCATCACAACAGATGACAGTCACTTAAGCAAAGTTTCCCCTTCACAACCTCATCACTCTCTCCACAGAGAAGAAAGAAAGATGGTTCACATCAACTCAGCATAGAAGAGACTGCTAGCTAATCATCAAACCCAGGTACTTTTATTCTTGGCACAAAGCTGGACTCATTTCCTAGCCTCTCTTGCTGTCAGGTATGGCCATGTGCTGGAACTCCAGCCAAAGGAACGTGAACAGAAGTAACTGATATATGCTGCTTCCAGGAATGGCCCTCAACTTCCCACATACAATCCTTCTCTTTCTGGATGCTGGAATGAAGACCAACCCCAGAGCAACTCTGAGTACCACATGTTGAAGAGGGCAGAATGACAAAGCAGATGGAGCTGAAACTCTAGATCTCCACCAGAAATACCTGCGTTTGTCTATTATGTGAGCAACAAACACAGTACATCCCTAGCTAAAACTGTCAATTAAAAAACAGTCCCCTGAAACTAATTTTTCTGTGTCTTTATTCCCGTCTTGCCCCTAGGTTCTTCATGACCTTTTCTTTCTTTCTTAGATCCCATATATATGTGTTAGCATATGGTATTTGCAAATGAAGCAACTGACAAAGGATTAATCTCCAAAATTTACAAGCAGCTCTTGCAGCTCAATAACAAAAAAACAAACAACCCAATCCAAAAATGGGCAGAAGACCTAAACAGACATTTCTCCAAAGAAGATATACAGATTGCCAACAAACACATGAAAGAATGCTCAACATCATTAATCATTAGAGAAATGCAAATCAAAACTACAATGAGATATCATCTCACACTGGTCAGAATGGCCATCATCAAAAAATCTAGAAACAATAAATGCTGGAGAGGGTGTGGAGAAAAGGGAACACTCTTGCACTGCTGGTGGGAATGTGAATTGGTACAGCCACTATGGAGAACAGTATAGAGGTTCCTTAAAAAACTACAGATAGAACTACCATATGACCCAGCAATCCCACTACTGGGCATATACCCTGAGAAAACCATAATTCAAAAAGAGTCATGTACCACAGTGTTCACTGCAGCTCTATTTACAATAGCCAGGACATGGAAGCAACCTAAGTGTCCATCAACAGATGAATGGATAAAGAAGATGTGGCACATATATACAATGGAATATTACTCAGCCATAAAAAGAAACGAAATTGAGGTATTTGTAGTGAGGGGGATAGACCTAGAGTCTGTCATACAGAGTGAAGTCAGTCAGAAAAACAGCACTATTTATAATAGCCAAGACATGGAAACAACCTAAATGTCCATCAACAAATGAATGGATAAAGAAGATGTGGTATACACACACACACACACACACAATGGAATAATACTCAGCCTTAAAAAAGAATCAAATAATGCCATTTGCAGCTACATGGATGGACATGGGAGAGGGATGGATTGTGAGTTTGGGACTAGCACATGCAAATTTTATATATAGAATGGATAAGCAAGGTCCTACTGCATAGCACAGGGGACCATATTCAATATCCTATAATAAACCATAATGGAAAAGAATATAAAAAAGAATATACATATATGTGTTTGTATAACTGAATCTCTTTGCTGTACACCAGAAACACAACATTGTAAATCAACTATACTTCAATTAAAAAAACAGTCCCAAAGATAAGCCACAAGAATTTCTCTAAGCCACAGAAAAAGCTTCCTGCCACTTCATTTGATAAGGTGCAATGTCTACAGAGTTTTAAAATTGTCTCATTTGATTTCAAATATTCACAAGAATGAAAACATAATATTTTGATATTTGTCACTCTGGCTCTTCAGATCACAGGACAATGTCAGGGGGTCCATGGAATTAGGAATTTTAATGCTCAAATCTTGACAGCGACAATAAGAATCTCCATCTTATGGATGAGGACATTGAGACTCAGATAACCCAAGCCATGGCTCCTTCTCTCAATTCTCCGACCCCAAAACCAAGGCTGTTTCTTGTCAATCTCAACTTAAGTGTCCCAGAGATCTCACAGTTAGACCAACTGCCAGTAAGCAATAGAGACTGGTCTGAAATTCACATCTTCTGGATAGATAACGTACCATCCCATACGGAAAACATTTAACACACAAAAGCATAGCCTCAGCAAATTCTGGGTCCCTCTGCCTCCACTCAGCCACAAATATTCTCTCTACAGACCCCCCAACCCCCCATCCCTCTCTTTTATGCAAAGGTCATGTTCAAAGCACAAGCTAATTTAAACTGTATCAGTCAAGTATCTAGATGAGCTCCAGCCAAAGCTCTTTCTTGCTTGGAGGGGTTTCATGGTGAGAACTTCCACAGGAAGCCAGCTTCCAGAGAGCCTTTGTATGATTTTCCTGGAAGGCTATCAATCTCCTGACCCAGAATTATGCAATAAAAGTTAATTCTCCAGGAATTCACACTCACATGCCCAGAGAGGAGACCAGGACTCTTTCAGCAAAGATCTGAAAGACTAGTAGAGGCAGAGAATGCCGGCTGCCCCGAGTGCACTTTCCTCTCCTTCAGTAACAGACTCTTAGTGGGGCACATGGCCGCCCAGAATAAAGGCCACATTCCCCACCTTTCTTACAGTTAAGTGCGGCCATGTGATCACGTTCTGGCCACCTGGATGCAAGCGAAAGTCACAGTGAGATACAAGGAGCACACTCTCCACTTCTGTTCTCCATCCTACTGGCTTAGCAGGGGTTGGGAGCAAACCATCATGAACCACGGGGCAGAGGGCAATATCCCAGAGGTTGCAGGACAAAAATATAGAGTCACATCAATGCTGGACTACCTGCATTCACACTGCTGCATGAGCGAGAGTTAAACTTTCATCTGGTTTAAACCACTGTTATTTTGGTCTTTGTTTCAGCAGCCAAACCTGTATCCTAACCAGATTCCTCCTGTACAGATTCCCCACAGCAGGTGCAGGGAGATTACTGGGTGGTCTCCACAAGTCTTGGCTTGCCTTCCAGCCCTGCTTGAATGGCAGCTTCCTCTCTCTGGCCTTCAGAGAGCAAGAGGCACAGGCATAGTTAGAAATGCCTTGCAGTGATTCCCACACACAGAATGCTTGCATTAGAATCACCTGGCAACTTACTTCACATTGACCAAATTTCCAGGGCTTCAGATTCTGGGCATTTATAACATTCTTAAAATCTATTTTTAAAGTTCACCACATAGTTAAAATATTCAACCATGTCTTCTGGAGCCTGAAGTTCACGGGGATATGAGTGCATCTGCGGAAAAGGTCTCAGGGCTTCTTGGGACCCTGCTGCTTTCCCTCCCAGACCTCGTGTTTTTCTCCCTTTCGTGCAGTAGGATCCTTCAGTTCTATTATGATTTGAGCCCCTGGGGCAAAGCTGTTCTCTCCAGCTTTCCAGGTCAAGCACCTCAGATGCACCCACAGGGATCACCTTCTACACTGCAAGCTGGACCTGCTTTAAGCCTCTTTACCCCCATTGTCTACATGAAGACCTCATTCATTCATCAGCATATATCATCACAAGTCCAAGCTCTTCCAGCAAAGCCAAGCACACCAGACTCCTAACTATGTTACCACCACCAACCTTCTGGTTTCATCTGCCACCTTTACCTTCCCACCCTGCGTTTTTTACTCCTACCCCCTCTACCTGGAGTTCTCTTCCTCTCCTGGACACTTACAACTCACACCCACCCTTCCAGACTCAGCTACAGCATCCATATGAAGGGCTGTAAAGATGGTTACTACTCCCAACACTGGTTAACTGTCAAAGTCTCCTGGAAAACCCAGCTTCTCAGTTCTCAATCCCAGAGGGATTTCACTGTCCACATATGCAGGCCCTAGGCAGACCTGCCATAAGGGCAACTCTTGACCTAGCAAAAAGGCTTTCTATCTCAGGAAAGGGGGGGAAAAAAAAAAACATTCTCACTAATGAAATCAACATATTCGGTATTTACACCATGTTTCTCTCTGCTAGGTCCCCCGAGGAAAGAAGATGAAATTACCTTCTTGCTAATGTCTATTTGATTTCTTTCTGTGAGACCTTGGTGTCCATTACCCAAGGGCTCCCTGAGCCCTGACAACATCAGTTTACTGAACCATTCTCTTGACCTTGACCTCTTCAACTTCTGCGTGGCATGGATTCCTTCTGCTTGGTTTCCAACCTTTACTTTGCCTAATAATCCAACCTGTATATGTTCTCTGCCCCCTAGCCTAGCATCAACTGCCAACTCAAGGTCTGCTCCCATTCATTCCCAGCTTGACTTGGTCAGCAGTTCTTACCTGGGACCACCCAGTATTAGGTTTGTACTGGGACCCAGTACAAACCTAATACAACACAGTGTCCTGACTAAGCATTGAGATACCCTGGGCATAAGCCTCTTAGAAAATAAAGCTGTACAGCACAGGGCCTGTAGTTAAAAACACTGCATCACATGCTTTAAATTTTGCTAAGGGGGTAGATCTTATGTGAAGTGTTTTAATCACATACACACAAAATAATATTTTATTGTTTATTATTATTTATAATAAAATATTTATTTTTTAAAAAATAATAAAATAACAAAGACGGCAGGAGGAAACTTTTGGAAGTGACGGATAAGTTTATGGCATAGATGGTAGTGATGGCACAGATGTATACATATGTCCAAATTCATCAAGTTGTTTGTTACATATGTACAGCTTTTTGTATGTCAATCATACCTCAATAAGTTGACTTTAAAAAAAAAAGGAAAGAGGAAAATAGAAAAGAAATGGACCTACTTTTACTGCCTACCCAGGGGGGATCTAGAGAGAGGCCCTCAGTTCATCTCTCTGAGGGTAGTTAAGAGCTTTCTGATGGTTCACCCTCATTTGCTAAGCAAGTGTTCCCCAGTAGCATGCAAAAAGGACAAGACAGCAGCCCTGATATTCAGATTAAGCATTAAGCAAATCACTACAGAATCCAGGCTGAGCCTGTTGGTATGTAAGTTACCACTGCCTTTTTAAAAAATTTAATTACAGTGTTTGAACATTATCTCATTTTAAAGATCTAGCTACCGGGGCTCAATTAAAATTCTAAGTGTCAGAGTGAGAAAAAGCCCCAAGTGGAGATCTAACTTCATCCTGAGTTTTAAACATATGAAAACAGTTGGATACTTTGCAATCATAACAAGTCCTTTGGAGATGGACATTATTACCCTACAATCAATTCAAGATGCTTTACGATCCCTCTGCCAGCAGGTGAAACCCCCGTGTACTTCATATAAGGAGCTAGTTATAAGCTGATAATACTCATTGCAGAAGAATGAATACATCCACCCCTTCCCCAACCTCATCATAATCATATCTAAGCTCAATCAGGCACTTGACACATCTTACTATAATGTGGGAGCCTGAGAACAAGAGGCTCAGTGGTGAATTCTCCCAGAAATGATGCTAGCTGTTAATTTGTACGTAGAGGCAGCCAGAGAAGGGAAAGAGTGGAGGAAGGGAAGGAGTCATGCCCAGAAATACCCTTCATCCTTCCCTCCCTCCACCTACCTCCCCATCCCACACTCTCCACCTGGCAAACTCTTATTCATACTTCAAATCCCAAGTGAAATGCCACCTACTCTATAACGACTCCCTTGACTTTCCCTGGAAGTTGATGGTTTCCTTCTGTGTTTCAACAAAATTTTTCCTAATTTATTCATTCAATAAATATTGACTGGGCATCTACAAGGTGCCAGGTACTGTTCAAGGCACCTGGGATATAGCAAAGAAGAAAACAATTGAAATTTCTGCACTTAAGCTGCTTATCTAATAGAAGAGAGAGGGGAACAAGTAAATATATGCTGTGTAAGATGACGAGAAAGTATATAAAACGTAAAGCAGGGTCGTAGGAATAGAGAATGGCAGGGGCAAGAAGGGACTATTTTAGACAGTGCTGCCAGAGAAGGCTTCTCTAACCAGGTGTGAGCATGTGAAATGAAACAAGGAGTGAGTCCTGAGGGAGGACGTGCTCCTGGACAAGGGAAATACACGCAAAAGCCTTAGGACCGAGGCAAGAGAGAGCTGCCCATGTTTCTGAAGCAGCAGGGTGGCCACTGGGGCTGAACCAAGTGACGACATAGAAGGGCAGGAGATGAGATCAAAGGGACAGGCAGGGGCAAGACCATACTGGGACTTGTATTGTAGCTATGGTAAACCCTTTGGATTTTATCCTGAATCACTGCAGAAGAAACTGAAGGATGCTGAGCAAAGGGGCAACGTGCTAAGTCACCCGTTTCTAACCCTTACCCAGTGTGCTGTACCTACTGATGGGTTTGTCTCCCCAAAGGCACACCTCAATCTCCCCAAAAACTAACACAGCACCCAGTTCACAAAAGGTGTTTAATAACTCTTCGGGGAGGGAAAAAGGACAGCAGAACAAATAGAAGATGCTGAACCGGTAGTGGGCGTACATGGGCACCAACACTGGCTGTCCTCCACTATCTTTCTCAGGAAAGGATCAGCCTCCTAAGTTCTGTATCTACCCATAGTTACCTTACATCAGGCTTTACTTAGAAACATCACTGTTCTCTGAGCACAGAAACAAGCAATTCTTCCAGCTTCCCCAAACTACAGAGCACCAAGAGTCACTAACTGAAAAAGGTTGCTCAAAATCCCTGTAGAATTCCTGGACCATCAAAATAGTACTCAATACTGTTATGGGGTTCAAGTTCCATTGCTACTACAGTCTGGATTGAAAACCACATCTCACCCTCCAGTAATACCCACGATAGATCTTCCTAAACGGTTTGCTTGGAAGGAGCTCAATGGACCAGATAGATTCTCTTTCCATCCCTGAGGTACCATGGAGCCATAGTAAATAATTCTTAGAGTCCCCAAGGCACTCTGAAAGATGAAAAATGAAGTTATTTTGAATCCCCAGGGGCTGCTGTACTTCTAGTTCAGAGGCTTTGCAAAAAGTGGGAAAAGATTCCTATAAATTCTCATGGCTCTCCTCAAGTTTAAAGTGTCTGGGGACTTCCTTGGTGGTCTAGTGGTTAAGACTTCACCTTCCAATGCAGGGGGTGCAGGTTCGATCCCCGGTCAGGGAGCTGAGATCCCACATGTCTCGCAGCCAAAAAACCAAAACATAAAACAGAAGCAATATTGTAACAAATTCAATAAAGACTTTAAAAATGGTCCATATCCAAAAAGCTTTTTAAAAAAATAAAATATGTATACACTGTGTATAAAATTGATGACTAATAAGAAACTGCAGTATAAAAAACAAACAAAACAACAACTAATACTAAACTTTCTTTGGGTTATCTGTATGGAAACGTTAACTGTCTCAGACATTACATGAAATTTCTATAAATCTTATATGTTCTGGTATAATGTTATAAGTCATAATTCTAGTTATTACTTTAAAATGTATATCTCAGAAATAACTAAATTTCCTTATCAACTGAATTATTATGAACTTGCATCATATCTTTAACCGTGATCATTTTTAAGTCTTTTGTCATTTACAGACAGTTCGGGGTGTACTCTGATGCTTTTGCAAACATGTTCCTATAAAAGGGTTTCATCTTCAAGGAATTCATGGAAAAGACTGACAAGTACAGGTTTCTGGTGACTGACTATACTGCTGAACTGAATGAATAAGCATTTTCAGAACTCTAATGGAAAACTGATGAATTCATAAAAGTGCTAACAAAAGATCAAGATAAAAAAAAAATTACATGGGACTGAGTGAACTGATGAGGATGATTATAATTTTTGTGACTTTGTTTGAATAAAAAGAAAAAATCCCACAAGGACTCAGAGGCAAAAAGTATACAAATCAATTTTCACTGCAAGGTAAAGGAGCTGTTACAGTGGAGGATTACTGGACTGAATGTCAATATTATGACATGGTGTGAGTGTGTTCCATGTTTGGTAATTGCAATCATTGCTGCTTTTGTTGTGGTCATCATTTACAATGCTTGGTGTCAGTCTATTTATCTCTTGTAAAAATAAAATACAGTGTGTGTGTGTGAAAAATTAAACAAACTGATGCTGTCCATGAAAAAAAGTCAGTAGTTTCTAGGTATGGGAGGGATGAGTAGGCAGAGAGCAGAGGATATCTAGGGCATTGAAAATACTCTGTATGACATTATAATGATGGATATATGCCATTATACACTTGTTCAAACCCATAAAATGTACAATGCCAAGAGTGAACCCTAATGTAAACCATGGACTTTGGGTGATTATAACGTGTCAACATAGGTTCATCCTTGGTAAAAATTGTTCCACTTTGGTGATTAACGTTCATAGTGGATGAGGCTATGCACACATGGGGAAAAGGGGTCTATGGGAAATCTCTGTACCTTCCTCTCAATTTGCTGTAAACCTAAAGTTGCTCTAAAAAATTAAAGTCTTAATAAAAATAAATAAATAAAATAAAATAAAGCGTCTGAATGTTACCAGCCAATCCACCCATTTCTGGGATCCACAGTGGCTTAAAGGAGGGAAATTTGACATCAATCAAGTCCTTGAGTTGTACTTTTCCTTGACTAGACAAGCTCAGGAGCAATTTATCTTACCTCATCTGAAATACAACAATTTAAGAAGTCTCATCTGACAATTTATAAGCAGATATTGTAGCTGTCAGCCCCCTCTTCCTGCCTCTGAACCTGGACAGGTGGACAGAGCCCCAGGCAGTACCCTCACTGCACCAACCAAAGCCCAGCTGGGCACTGGACACCTTCAAAGCGTCTGAACAACAGTCTTTTACAGCAGGCCTCTCATTGCCGACCACACGAAGGCGAAGTGCAGGCACCGATGACTAATGAAACACTTGAACTGGGTTCAACACCATCAAGCCTCTGGTGGCCTCTTACTGCCAGTTCCGTGACACCCTCCCCTATTCAGCTGTGTTCAGACTTCCAAGCCTCTCTGAGGCCACCAAACTGCTTCTTTCTGGACTGACAGCCCAGAGCGGCCCTGAATCAATGCTGTACGTGCAGCATTTCCCAGTGTTTGTTAGAATGCTAGTTCAACTAAATGATATTAAATACTACTCCCCAAAGCACTACACGGTAAAAACTAGTTTGGGAAAGCGAACTAGTAAGCGAGTTGAAGGAACCAATACAATACACTGGTTAAGAAAACATGCTGAGGAGATGGGCACCTGGATTTGACTCCCAGCTCCATCATTTTACCAGCCAAGGCCAAGCCAAGGCCAAGGCCACCAACAATCTATGCTTGATCCTCGTCCATGACATGGGGATAATGATAGAAACTACTTCATCATTCTGTAAGGATTCAATGCATTTGAAGTGCTTAATAAAGGGTCTAGGACTTTATTACATGATTTTAAAGAACCTTAAATATGCTAATATTTACTGTGATTCTCCAAGAAAGAAAGTATGTGTCATCTTTCTCAAGTTTATTTCATCACGTAACAGAACTCTTGTTTTACGAGACTATTTGCAGACCCAGGAGTCCTTGGATCCTATGTGGCTGACCTGCCATATGCTTGTCAGTGATGCGTATACCAAGTCAGGCTGGAATGCCATCAATCTCAACGTGTCCAACTCAACAAAACTGTACTCACTCACATGAATGAATGCCAGAGATAAAAAATAAAAAGTGATGTTTAAAGATAACATGTTGGGGCTTCCCTGGTGGCGCAGTGGTTGAGAGTCTGCCTGCCGATGCAGGGGACACGGGTTCGTGCCCCAGTCTGGGAGGATCCCACGTGCCACGGAGCGGCTGGGCCCGTAAGCCATGGCCGCTGAGCCTGCGTGTCCAGAGCCTGTGCTCCACAACGGGAGAGGCCACAACAGTGAGAGCCCCGCGTACCGCAAAAGAAAAAAAAAAAAAAAAAGATAACATGTTGGTCAAAATCCTTAAGTACCCTTCTGGGTCTTATTTCCAGTACTTTAGACTTGGCTTTGTATTCTAGCTGTGCCACTTTCTATCTACATCACCTTGGGCACATTACTGCACCTCTCTGAAAGGCACTGTTTTTCCATCTTTGAGATCAGGAAACTGCCAATCTTGGTTGTGATGAGGACAAAATGAGATAATGACTGTCCAATATCTAGCACATTCTGGATAATCGATTTTGCCTCCCCTTTCACTGTGTCTCAGAAGTGTAAATTCAGGCTGAAAGCTGTCGTCATTTAAGGGGGGCCAGACCAACAGCCCCAGTTTCTAGCCCAAGGTTCTTCTGTGAATGGTGAAGTCAAAACCACCAAATGAATTCACGTGCTCTTTGAAAAAAGTACATCATCATGTTCTGAATGCCGGGAACAACTAGGAAGCACTCCTACCTCTGGCTGGTTTGATCAAGATAAAACACAAGACACTGAATATACAATACCCAGAAAGACATCAGTTATTCCATGTTCCCAAAGCTGAGAGCCAGGCACCCAGAATCAAATCAGGGCAGAACAAACGGAGACAAATGGGCCAGCAGTGTTTATTTTCACTGTCCCCTTTAAACTCATCATGTGTACCTACTAACTGTTTCTGCAGAGCCAATTCTGCTAAACCGATGACTACACAGCTCAGATTTTCAAGGACAGCTATTCTAGGATAATTTCTTGTCCTACTGCCCAGTTAGTTACTAACCCATCCCAAGGATTCCACGATCTCAGGAACTAAACTCTACCTTCCAAACTAAGAACCACCCCTGAAGTCAGCCTAAAATTCTTTATCAGACTATACGCTCCCAAACTCTGACTTCAGAGAACGTGGCCACCACGGCCATAAGAAAATGCGATGTCCTTGGGGTGATTTGTGGAAAGCAATCTAATGCAGCTTCGGAAAGAAATCCTGTTTGGAAGACGTAATGCGTGGTCAAGGGGCTTTTTAGCTAGTTTCATCTCTTTGCCCTTGTCCTTTCAATTTGAAGAGCATCGATCATGATTCCTGCACTGGCCCGACTCCTTTAACAAAAGGAGCAACAAAAATGCCCGTACGGTAAATGCATCCTCTGCACAGCCACCTAAGAACACGCTCTGAGGCCGCCAGCTCAGCATGCCTGTCTCCTGCTTTTCAACACCTCACCGGCGGCACTCCAACCCCGACAGAAGGGGATCACCAACTCCGTTAGCTATAGGGGCCCAGAGGTATCTCACATGACTGCAGTGGGTTGACAGTCGGAACTATTTTTCATGAAACAAGCAGCCCTTTAAGTTTCTTTCGTTTTCTTGTTCGAATAAAAACATGTGTACAAGGATTTCACTTTTCTAACTGTACATTAATTAAAACATGTTTTTGAAAAGACAGCAACCAGGGCTTCCCTGGTGGCGCAGTGGTTGAGAGTCCGCCTGCCGATGCAGGGGACACAGGTTCGTGCCCCGGTCTGGGAAGATCCCACATGCCGCGGAGCGGCTGGGCCCGTGAGCCATGGCCGCTGAGGCTGCGTGCCCAGACCCTGTGCTCCGCAGCCGTAAAGACCACAGCAGTGAGAGGCCCGCGTACCGCAAAAAAAAAAAAAGACAGCAACCAACAGGGTCTCAGGTTCTCACAGTGATGGGGAGACAATCAGGGGAGCTAGGGACTGAGGCCATCTGAAGAATGCATGTCGTGCTTCTCATGAGAAGCTAGAAAGCTGAGATTTTAGGCCAAATCACCCAATTTTTTTTAATGTTGGCAACAATTTCATTTTTTTTAATTTTAATGGAAAAAAAATACTGTGGGGGCCAGTACAATGTGAGGCAAACAAAGCTCTTCTGCAAGCCACCTCTAGGCCTGCACTTTCAACCTTTATCCCATAAGATAAAGTCCATGCTCATCAACAAACCCTGCAAGGCTGCCTCTCGTGGGGAGCCCACCAAGGTCACCACACCAGCTCTTTGCCATTACTGCCCTGCAGGCTACACTTCAGCCCCAGGACCTCTGCACCTCCTCACACATCCTGCACCTCTGTGCCACACCCATATTCTCGGGGATAAGACCCTCCACCTCTCAGAAAAGGCTAGAAGAACCTCATTCTGGTTGCTTCCAGATGAACGGATAACCTTTACGGCCAATTCACTCCTACCAAGCTATGAGAATCAGCAAACAATTCAATCAACTTAGGGTTGTGGGGGGAGGGAGGGGTTCCTAAACAATTTTTTTTTAAAAAAACACCAAGTTCATTTGCTCTATAAAAAATGTAACTGTTGTAGCTTCGCACATTATGAAATTATTTTGATTTCCAAGGAACAGTTCTCATGGATGGGTA
The DNA here is from genome assembly GCF_003031525.2 of Neophocaena asiaeorientalis asiaeorientalis. Taxonomy (NCBI): domain Eukaryota; kingdom Metazoa; phylum Chordata; class Mammalia; order Artiodactyla; family Phocoenidae; genus Neophocaena; species Neophocaena asiaeorientalis. Next base: position 2,576,903 of record NW_020175186.1, on the reverse strand, counting down.
GACTTTCTTTGAATACAGCTGGTGCTCCATAAGTGATTTCTGACAAGAAATGATACGGCCTGTGTAAACATCATGCTTTGTCATTTACGAAGCACTTCCCCTCACACTGCAAAAATGTCACAGCAGCTATTACTATTAGCTTCTCATCCAGAGCCACTCCCTCACTGAGTCCTCTATTGATAACACTCCATATACACCAGCCCTCAGTCTACCTCCTGAGCACGCCAAGCTGGTTTCTGCCACAGGACCTTTGCGCTTGCCCTCTCCTATACCCGGGACATGCATCTTTCCAATTTTCTCATAGCTGGCTTGCTCTTAGGTTCAGTTCAAATACCCCATCTTCGTAAAGCGTCTCTGGCCTCTTTTCCACAGGCCTGTCACTCATCCCTGTTTTATTTTCTCTCGTGATGTGTATAGTTAGGTTTATTTTTGTATTTACCGTCTGACTCGCCCCACTAGAATGCAAGGTCCCCAAGATCAGGTCCCTTGCATGTCCTCTTCGCCACGGCAGAATCCACCACTGCTCCTGCCTACAGATTAGTGTCTGACACAGACTAGTATCTGAGGAATAATGAACGGATTCCAATTTGACAGATAAGTAAACCAAGGCATAGGGAGGGGCCTGCCCAGGGTCTCCTGGATATTCACTGACAGAGCAGAGACTTGAGCCCAGGCCTTCTAACTTCTGGCCCCACATCCCTGCCAATGTACCACTCTCGTCAATGGTCTGACAGTCTGGAATGCCTTCCACCCAAAACTTGGCAAGTCAGGGTGTTAAACCTTTCAGCAGTGACAAGGCCCACCTCTCCACAGACCAAATGAGTAAATACCTATTACGCAGGCGTGCAAGTGTTTCACAACTACTAATTCTAAAGGAAGTCAAAGATGACAGTTTAAATTCTCTAGGGGAATTCCACTGAACTTGAATGATTTTATACATAAGTATTAATGCAATTGCGACTTTCTTCCTAAGAAAGTAAGGGTTAATGGCTACACTTGTTGGTTTTCTGTTTCTCAAACACTATGCAATCCAAAATCTAATAAGCATATGTGCAAGCATAAGCAATTTGCCCAAAACGTTATGCTCTCTTGCCATGATACTTCTCGTCCTCAATTAAGGTCAAAAGTCATCTGAGCAGCTTCATTTCTTCTGACAAAGATTTAAATTTTATTTCATTAGTGTGTTACTGAAAAACCTCATTTTCTTAACATGCAATCCTTCCATTCATTTATTTCTATCTGAAAATTACTACTTTCTAATGCTCACTGCAGCCTTTAAACTTTCCCTTGAAACTGTCTGCACTCTGCTAGGCATAAAGATAAAAATGATAGAAACCCAGATTCCACGTGTCTTGTCCCCTAGCCTTTAGAAGCATCTCTAGATGATGCATATTTAACTTTTAGCTGCCGTTTCCTTCTTCAAGAAGGCGGCTCCTTCCGGAAGTAGGTGATCCCATTTCCCAGAGAATATTTCCCATCCATTCTTACCCTTTGCAGCTTCTATTTTTGTGAATTGATTTAACTAAAAAATTGAGCAAAGCAAATTCAAGGAACTCTATACCATGTGACATGCAAACACAAGGATAAAAAAAAGTCATGTACCACCTCATCCTGCCTGCTCAGGGCACAGTACCTCCCCGTAGCCCAAGCCAGAACCCTGGGCATCACCCTTGACCCCTCCCCCTCTCTGTTCCCCACCACATCCGACATAAACCACAACCAGTTCTCTCTACCTAATTATCTTAATCAATTTGTCTTCATCTGCACCACCGTTATCTGACATAGTCCAGGTCTCCATCCTCTTATCTAGAGTCTAGATTCTAGACAACTGCAACAACCTAACTGGCCTTCTGTCTCCAATTCTGCCTCCTCCACACCATTCTCCACTAAGCAGCCAGTGCGATTTTTCTAAAACACAAATCTAATCATGCTGCACCTGTACTTAAGTCCCTTGCATGACTCCTCATTGCCCTTGGAATAAAAGCTAAGCCCCTATGCATTGCTTAGAAAGCCATTCACATCTAGCCTCTTGCCTGACTCTGTGGTTCACTTCTGGCCACGCCCCTTCTTCCCTACCTAATGCTCTGCCCACTCTCCAACAACGCGGCATTTTCTTCAGTTATTTTAAGGCACCATGATCGCTCTCATCTCTCGGCCCTTTGCTCATGCTGCGTCCAGAACCCTCTTCCATTCACCATCTTCTGGCTGATTTCTACTCATTCTACTTTGCCTCTTAAGCATAACCCTCAGTGAGAAGGCTTTCCAACTTCTTTTGGGAAAGTCAAGGTACCCTGCTCTATGCTCCCTGTATTCCTCTTATCAGGGCACTAACCATATTTTGGGGTGTTTCATCAACTGACTATCTCCATCCCTGTATGCTTCACAATTGTACCGCAGTATCTAGCACCACACATAGTATTTGATAGATTTGCATTAATATCTCCTGAATGTTGTTGATGAGGGAGCTTACAGTCTAAAAGGAACCCAGCTCTAAATCTAGAGCCTCCCCACATTTGTTTGGAAAGTGAAGACCTATTTGTATACTTTGAAAGCATCATAGAGAGATCTGCATTTGGACAAGATTCCAATTTGAACTTGCTTCTTTCTTTCCCAAATGTGAGCAATTTAACAAGTGAAGTCACCTACTTCTTTTTTTAATATAAGCCTTATACTATATATCCTTGAGGAAAGAATTAAACTTAAGTTTATATAAGAAGTTTAATTTCTAAAAATGTACTATTAATCACCCACGAGAAAAGCTTTTTGTTTTTTGCAGTACGCGGGCCTCTCACTGTTGTGGCCTCTCCCGTTGCGGAGCACGGGCTCCGGATGTGCAGGCTCAGCGGCCATGGCTCACGGGCCTAGTTGCTCCGCGGCATGTGGGATCTTCCCGGACCGGGGCACGAACCCGTGTCCCCTGCATCGGCAGGCGGACTCTCAACCACTGCGCCACCAGGGAAGCCCGAGAAAAGCTTTTTATTGGGCTAGGTTCAAACCATGTAATACTATTCTGGAATTTCTTCCACCTCCTATCCCTCCATTCTGACATCTTCAATAAACTGCCTGAAAGTGCAAAATAATTTACATATTAGCTTAAATCATCCATAATGAGGAAGGTAAGCCTGCTGCTTAGAAATTACTGAATGCACTCCATTAGGACAACCACTATTTTTAGATTACGTACAACAATCTCTTGATGTGAAAACCTAATTACTATTTCAAATGATGAGAAATTCTCAATATTTACCTTTTTCACTTCTGAAGAATTTGAGACGGTATGAGGAAATATCTACAAACAAACATGAGGAGAGGAAGGGAAATGAGATTTGATGAGCGTCTTGAAAATGGAGACGTTGAGGAACTATGCACCTACCTACGTGCTTCTATTGAATCCTCCCGGTAACTCCATGACATGGTAATCATTAACTTCACTTTGCATGAAAGGACACCAAGTTTGAGGTAAATTAAAAGCAGCTGCAAAAGCTCACCTGTCTGGTAATTGATAGAGCCAGGAATTGAACCCACGTCTATCTGGCATCAAAGTAGAAAGTAGTTCTTTCCACCACAAGAACTCCGAAAACTGAAGAGTATCTTTCGAAATACAAAATTTTTTAAAAGAGGAGATGCCTTCTTAGGGGGCGAAAAATGTCCTCTTCATCTCCTCACAGAAGTGTCCCACAGGAAGCTTTTTCTTAGACTCCTAGCTTCCAGCTTCCTAGATAATTATGCTTAGATTTAATTTTATCTATAATTTAGGAATAAAATTGAAAAACAGAAGATTTACCATTATATCTTATAGAGTTGCTTATACTGGCAGAATGTTTGATTAGATTTAATCTATGCTAATTAAGCTTTCCATTTTAACAAAGCTCCATATTAACATGCTTGAATCAGGAAAAATAAACATTAAATCTGCAATGCTATTAAGATAGCTCAGCGAGACAGATTCATCTTTGTTGCTCCTCCAACGTGCTCTATGGGTACAGTTAAAAAAAAAAAAGAATAAAAATCCATCAAATTAGAAATACAGATGAGAATTAATAACAGAGTGCCCATTCCATTACATGGAAGAGTCTATTTCCATTGCTACCTCCAGGTATGTTTTCAATTGCCTTTATATTTAAGTTTTCCATTTCATTTTATCTACTCACTCAAGGTATTCATAGAAACTCAACTGGCTCAGTTACCTAGGGAGTTTCTAGATATTGTTATGCCAAGAAATTCGCTCCTGGTTTAAGGAATCACCTCCCAAATGATCCACCTCTGGCTGCTGGAACCCCACGAGGGAGAGAGATGCCCGCCTTTAGCTGAAGGAAACTCAGCCACTGAATGAACTCTTCGGCCATTAATTCAATAATGGCCTTACCTGAGAATAGCTGGAAGCCGAGCAGAAATTGGAAACAGTGATTTCCAAAACAGTAAATGCAGGTTTTCTGGATGACAGCGTTGGAAAAGGCAGTGGATGATGACTCCCCGTGGTGCACGTGAGGGCAAGTGTTCAGATCCAGAATGTGGTTTCCCCATTGTGCTTCAGCAGCAAAGGTGACTTTTGACTGGAAATTGAACACTACCTGCAGACTGGGGTGACAGATACTGTTTTCCTTGAACCAGTGAACTAGAGTCAAGTGGCTGTTTGCTTCTCTGGCCACTCCTCCGTATATCCTCTTTCCCCTCAGCATCAAATTTCCACCTTAACAACACCATCATGGCTTTTTGTTTTTTAAATTATGTGCCAAGAACTATGGTAGATGTTTTGCAAATACTTCTAATCCTATACAAAAATCCCAAGGAATTATTCGTTTCAGTCTCCAGATACCAACACCTTTGCCCTTTTCACTGTCCGGTGCAGCCTCCTTAGTGCATCCAGGGCAGTACTATACCTGGCACAATATATTCCATGGGAACCTCTGAAATCAGCCATGAAATTTCTGAGCAGCCCTAACCAGAGCTGGAGTAAATGAATCATCTATTCACTTAATAGTTGCTTAGTACATACTACGTACCTCAGAGTACCACCTGGAAAAAGCCCCTATGTGATGCAGCCTCTTACCCATGTTACTTTCATGTATTTGGGCACAGACTACATCCCAGACAATCAAAACAGAGACCGCCTCGTTATGCCAACATCCAGGTTTTCTCATCCTTGGCACATTGCTAGATCAAATTTCCCAGTATTAGTCAATAAAATGCAGTACAGGCAATGCATGACATCTCCAGGCTTAGCCCTTAAGCTTATCCAAGGAGGATATGACAAAAGTCTAATCATAATAGAAGCTATTAATCTATCTCTCTCAGAATGTCATAGCTCGAGATCATAAATCAAAACACAGAGAAGTTGAATAACACAACTGTTACACATAAAGTCATATCTATATACACACAAAAACTGTCCATCCTTTTAAAATGTTCCCCCTCAAAAACTAAAAATATTGAGCACGTACAGGTTACCAGAGAGGTTTTCCGTCTCACATCTTATAGCACATATTTTACATGTTCAGTTAACAATAAAACCAGGAGTCACCCATTAAGTATTTTTTAATTTAATCACTTTGAAATTTTTAATACTCCTCTAACTCGGATCAAAGAGGAAGTTAACTGAAATTAAGAATTATAGAAAAGTACAGAAAAGGAAAACAGTATATAGCAGTATCAGTGGGCTATATTCAGTGGTACTCATAAGAAAACAAAGCCTTCAGTGATTTTACCAGTAAACAGAAAATACTGAAAACAAATGAACTAAACATCCAAGAAGCTAGTAAAAATACCAAAGTGATTGAAAAAGAGGTAAGAAGCAGAAATCAATGAAGTTAAAGTGAAAAACAGTAGACTTGATCAATAAAACTTAAGAACTGCTTCATTAAAAAGGCCAATAAATTACACAATCCATGATAAGCTTGACCAAGAAGGAAACACATTATTCCACGTTTACAAGTTAATGAAGATATAACCACAAATATAAAAATTTTATTAAGAATATAATGTCCAACTATTTGCCCCAAAAAAGGGAACGATCTCAATGAAATATATGATTTCAACAAAATGTAAATTGGTCCAAAGAGCTTAAAATTAATTAAATAGAACAATACCATAAAGAGATGGAAAATGAACATTTTCAGTAATAAGAGTTCCCAGCCTCCCGAGAGACAAATTATCAGCCCACATTATTTTCAGGCTAATTCCATCAGAATCACTTACAAAAGAGGTATTGCCTATATATTTAAACCAGTCTGGTGCATAAAATTCAAAAAGCCTTGAGTTAAATCACGTACACAGGAAAACCTACTGTATCTCACTGATGAGTTAAAAAGTGTTTAATGAGTTTAAGGTAAAATGTTTAGAACAATGCCTGGCATTTGTCAATGCTTCCGGTAATTAGTTATTATTACTATTTTTATTAATATTACTATTATTAACATTGATGCAAAAATCCTAAACATTACTAAATATAAATTTAAGGATTTCTGAAATAGTTCAACATTATGGACTCTATTAATGTAATTAATGTTAATAAATGAAAGGGAAAAAACACATAATTAAAAGGTACCCTGAAGAGGGTGTTTAATAAAATGTAACAGCTGTTCATGATTTTTTGGCCTTTTAAATCAGGAAGAAAACTAAATTTCCTTTACACAATGACTATATGTATATATATATCCATGTAGACACATACATATACATACTATATATACACATATATACATATTTATATATAGGCTAGATTGATTTAACATGTAACAGCTGTTCATGATCTTACGGCCTTTCAGTAAATCAGAAATAGATCTAAATTTCCTTTACATGATGACTGTGTGTGTGTATACACACACACACACATATATAAGATAGATTGACAGATCAGAAAGTACTAGACGTTATATTAAGCAGCTTAAACAGATAAGGAACACATTAAAGACAGGATTATCTGATGTCTTCTTCCTGACGTTAATGAGGACCTTTCATATGATTATTATTCACCACTGTTATGGAGATTCCAGCCAGTATCATAAGACAAGAAAAAGGGATAGCTAGTATAAACATTGGAATGTGAGCGACATAGCTAGTATAAATACTGGAATGAGAGAGACAAAATTTTCAATATTTTCGAGTTACAAAATTGTACACTTATCAAGGGGCATCATCTAAAAAAAAAAAATTTAAATGCCTGGCTCATGGTACACTAAATAGCAAATGTTTAAAAAAAACAGCGCTTCCCTGGTGGCGCAGTGGTTGAGAGTCCGCCTGCCGATGCAGGGGACACGGGTTCGTACCCCGGTCCGGGAAGATCCCACATGCCACGGAGCATCTGGGCCCGTGAGCCATGGCCGCTGAGCCTGTGCGTCCGGAGGCTGTGCTCCGCAACGGGAGAGGCCACAACAGTGAGAGACCTGCGTACCGCAAAAAAAAAAAGGAAAAAAGAAAAACAACTATTCCACATAGCTCCCATAGTTTAAAAATCTAATACAAAAATCAGACAAAAGGCATCAAAAGAAAACTACAAACCAATCTCTCTCATGAATATAGATATAGAAATTAATATACTATCAAATCAAATCCAGGAATATATAAAAAGGATTATACCACATGACTAAGTGGGATTAATCCCAGGAATGCAAGCTTGGTATAATATCCAAAAATCAATTAGTATAATACACCACATCAATAGAACAGGATAAAACTACATGATCATCTTGATAGATGCAGAAAAAGCACTTGAAAAAAGTTAACACCCTTTCATGTTAAAAAAAACACTCAACCAACAAGGAATGGAAGAGAACCTCCTCAACCTGATAAGAGCATGTAGGAATAGAAGACAATTTCTTCAACCTGGTTAAACTCATCTAAGAAAATCCACACCTAACAACACAATTCATGGTGAAAAATTGAAAGCTTTCCTCCTTAAGATCAGAAACAAGATAAGACTATCTGTTCCCATCACTTCTATTCAACACTGTACTGGAAGTTCTACTCAGGGCAATTAGGCAAGAAAATAAAAGGCACTCAGATAAGACAGAAATAAAACTATTTACAGATGACCTGATCTTGTAAGTAAAAATTTAAGAAATCCACTAAAAAATTATTAGAATAAAAGATATCAGCAAAGCTGCAGGATACAAGATTAATATGCAAACATCAATTTGCATTTCTATAAAGTAGCAATGAGCAAACAAGTGAAATTAATAATTCCATTTACAATAGCATCAAAAAGAATATTTAATAATCATTTTTTAATTTAACAAAAGCCTTATAAAACTTATACTCTGAAACTATAAAACACTTTGAAAGAATTAAAGAAGACCTAAATAAATGGAAAGACATTCCATGTCTGTGGATCATATGATTTAATATTGTTCAGATGGCAGTACTCCCCACAATGATCTACACATTCAATGAAATCCCTTTGAAAGTACAGCTGACATCTTTGCAGAATTTGAAAAGCTGGTCATTAATACTCATATGGAAATTCAAGAGGACTGAAATAGCCAAAACAATCTTAAAAAAGAAGAAACAAAGTTGGAGGGCTCACACTTATCCATTTCAAAACTTACCACAAAGCCAAATAATCAAAACAGTACCTGGCACAAGAGTAAACAAATATATCAGTGGAATAGAATTGGAAGAGTCCAGAAATAAACCTTCACATTTATGGTCAACTGATCTTCAACAAGGGTACCAAGAAAATTCATTGGTCTTCAACAAACGGTGCTGGGACAACTGGCTATCCATGTGCAAAAAAAATGAAGTTGGACCCCTATCTCACACCATATTAAAAAACTTGACTCAAAATATATCAAAGATCTAAATATAAGAACTAAACCTATAAAACTTTTTAAAGAAATCATATGGAATAAATCTTCAGTCTCAGGATTAGGCAATAAAAGAAAAACTGGACATCAAATTTAACAACTTTTGTGCCTCAAAGAACACCATGAAGAAAGTGATAGAATCTACAGAATGGGGAAAAAAATTCTGTAAATCACATCTGATAAGGGATTTGTATCTATAAAATAACTATTACCAAACCATAAAGACACACAACCCAATTAAAAATGGACAAATGATCTGAATAAACATTTTTCCAAAGAGGATATATAGCAGCCAATAAGCACATGAAAAGATACTCAACATTATTTGCCATCAGGAAAATTTAAATCAAAAGCACAATGCAATATCACTTCACACCTACTAGGACGGCTATAATCAAAAAGAAAGATAATAACTAGCTTTTAACAGGGATGGAGAGAATTCGGAACCCTCACACACTGCTGGTGGGAATGTAAAATGGTGCAGGCACTTGGAAAAACAGTCTGACAACTGCACAGTTAAACATAGTGACCACTTGATTCAGCAAGTCTACTCCTAGTTAAATACCCAAGAGAATAAAAATACATGTCCACACAAAAATTTATACAAGAAAGCCTATAGCAGCATTATTCATAATAGCCAAAAAGTGGAAACAACTCCAGTGTCCCATCAATCGATGAATGGACAAATAAAAGGTGGTATGTCCAAACAATGTAATATTATTCTGCAATTGGGGAATTCCCTGGCAGTCCAGTGGTTAGGACTCTGCACTCTCAACGCCAAAGGTGCAGGTTCAGTCCCTGGTCGGGCAACTAAGATCTCACAAGCCACAACGTGTGGCCAAAAAAAAGAAAAAAGAAATGAACTACTGACACATACTGCCAACACTAAAGAACTTTGAAAACATTCTTAGTAAAAGAAGCCAGCTACAAAGGGCCACCTTGTATGATTCCATTTAGGCAAACCCACAGAGACAGAAAGTAGATTAGTGATTACCTAAGGCTGGGGGACCCTTGGGGAGATTGGGGAATGATAGCTAAGAGGTGGGGGATTTCTTCGAGAGGTAATGAAAACTTGTAAAATTGACTATGTTGATAAATGCACAACTCCGAATATACTAAAAAAACCAAATGTGAAAACAAAAAAATCAGCTAGCAATCTAATAGTGCCCATCATATCCTATTTCTAGCAAATGCATATTTAATTCACCTTGATCATGAGAGGTGCAATGAGGATGACACAGGAGAGAATCAAAAGAAAAACCTGGGTGTCTGACTTCCCAGTCAACAGTCTATCAGATCCTTAATAGATTCCAGTTTATCAATCCAGTCTATCAAATCCCTGGACCCTCTGCTACTGGATAAAGAAGAGCCCGATTATCTTCTACACCTGGTCAAATGTGCATGCCAAATGTCTACAAAGGCAATTTGCTTCTCTAGACACTGTTACCCTGGAAAACAAAAAGAAATCTGAAAATGACTAAAGGTTCTCACATATTACAGATGGGAATATCTTTTGTATTATAAAAAGCCTAATTCGTAAATAAATATTCCCCTCTACTTCTTGCATGCTGAGAGCCTCCTTAACTAGATGTTAATCTCCTTAAGCATGGAACCAGATCTTTAGTACCCACAGCCAAGTACATTACAAATTCAGAGTTAATCCTTTATACCTTGACTTGATTAGACTAAACAAACATGCAGGAAGGCACCACAGAATTCAGAAGTGGAGGGGAACTTATTTTCTACTTCTTTATATCTATTTCGTTTGAGTCAAGACCTGAGGTTTTCCTATTACAATGAAAAATGGTCAGATGATTTCCATTCAATGATCCTCAAGTTCTATTAGAATCCTGCCAGGAAAGTAAGAGAAGGTGGCCTCAGATGACTCTCCTGGCAACACAAAAGGCTTTTCAAAACGTTTCTTAAAGTAAGATATGGATTTTTTTAGATTCCAAAAGAGAAACCCATAAAATAGAGTTTCAAGACTTAGGATTAGACAAGGAGAAGAAATACGTATTTGTTAAGAGCTGTGCACTTAACATGCACTATCTTTTTTCATCCTCACGGCCGTCCTGCAAGGCAGATTATTATCCCCATTTACAGATAAGGATATTGAGGTTCCAAGATATTAAACAGCGGGTACTGCAAAGCTAGAAGTCAGACTCCAGCCTCTATCATGTCTGACTCTGAAGCCAGCGCTCTACTATATCGGTTGCCATTCCACTCACTTCTCACCTGCCTTGGGAAGTTCTCTGCTTCCACTGAGAAGCATTTGAAGATGCCCCACACTCTATTCTTGGACATGTGTATGGCCCTCATAGGAGGCCCTCATACTGAGGAGGCCCTCACACCCAACCCCACAAAGCCAGTGGGGCAAGGACATGACCTTCCTATGTCTGTGAAGCTGAGGCTGACTTGACATCTCCACCCTTGGGCAATAAGAACCTGCGCTTTCTCCCAGCCTACGGAACATGTGGACCCTAACCCACGCCTGCTCACCAACACATATGGCAGTTCGCTTTTGCCAGGCTGGCCCAGAAACAACCAGCTCACCGTGAGGACTGCATCCCCACCGAAGGGTCAGGGTCCATCACATCCCTTTGAGGCTGAGGGCAAACTTAACCACTGGAAAGAGACAGAACTGTTGAGATCCTCACCTCTGTGGAAAATGTACACGGAAAGATCCTCTGCTCCAGCAAATGATCCGTTCTCCGCACCTCTCCCCACAACCAAAAAAAATTGTATTTCCTTCATTTCTTCCCCATGTGACTGCCCACACTGTTCTCCCTGCTTCTACACCCTTCTCTTTCCCTTGCCTGCAGAAGTCTACCTGTTCAGGAGTCTCCCTTCTATGTGGTCTTCCTTAACCACCAATTTAATGTAATGCACTCAGTGAACTTAACACCTTTATATCATTTTTGCCTCAGTTTACCTATCTAGGTTGATATATCAAAAAGTAGTAAAAGGGAAGGTTTATCTGAACTCTGGTTCCCCAGCAGTGACCCTGACGAGATTTGAGAGCAAGTGATTTCCTAAGGAAGTGCTCCCAGGAGAGGGAGGGAGGGAGGGAAGGAAGTCCCAGCCTCAGCCTGATCCCTGGTTGTTCTGGGGGATGAATGAAGCCTCAGAGCCTGACTGGCCTCCGGGCATCGAAGGCCAGGGAACTAGGCTTCTATACTCCCACACTCATGAGTCAACCATTGACTCTAGGCTACCTGGGGAGGAAGTGAACTCCTAGACACTTCTGCTCTCAGTATAGTAGGGTGGAGGGGCTATAGAGGCTGAGGGTCAGTGCTCTGAGGCAAGTTGTAAGGTGCCAACCTTCAGAAGCAAAGCCCACAGAAGCCAGGCGAAGGGCACACAGAACCTACACAAGAGATGTGAGGGGTCAAGGGACAGCGCCACCGTGTCTGCTGCAAGGTCAAGGTAGGGCCGGCTTCATGGGCATGTGACCAGTGCATTTGCACAGGATCCTGCCCTCAGGAGGGACCCACACTTGGGGGCTAATGCTCTGCAGTCACCATCTTGAAATTCTCAGTAATTTTACCTTTGACTTTGGGTTTTGTCAGTAAAATCCGATGGGACAGTGGAGCACACACACTGGGCCCTTGGAGCCTCCATTCACGTGCAGCTCCCTCCCACCACCTACAACCTACCACCTCCCTGGGACCAGTTCTCAGCCACTGGCCCGGTTGCTCCTGGTGCCCAGGGCCCACCTGTCTTTCCCAGTTGCCGCCCTCTGCTTAGGCAGTGACTGTTCTGTGGGCTTGGGGGGGAGCCAGTGTTCTGCCACTGCTGTCCACCCCTGGCGGGGAGGGAGGGGTACAGGGGTAAGTTTGGGGAGCCACATAATTTTGAAGTTAGCTACACACTGCCTAGTAACTCCAGTCTATTACTTCTCTATTAATAGCTCTTTTTTCTTTAGTTTTTTACATGGTCATGCCTTGCTTCCCACATTGCCAAACTCTTGTTAGATTTTGTTTCTTTCACTTCCCCACAAAAACTGGCATAGCACTTAGAACAGAGTAGGTGCTTCATAAGTATTTTCAATGTATTAATATAAAATTAGTATTCAATTAAAATTGGCTGGGAGACTCCCCTGGTGGTACAGTGGTTAAGAATCTGCCTGCCAATGAAGGAACACAGGTTCGATCCCTGGTCCAGGAAGATCCCACACGTCACAGAGCAACTAAGCCCGTGCGCCACACTACTGAACCTGCGTGCCGCAACTACTGAAGCCCGTGCACTTAGAGCCCATGCTCCACAACAAGAGAAGCCACCGCAATGAGAAGCCCGCACACCGCAACGAAGAGTAGCCCCCGCTCGCTGCAACTAGAGAAAAGCCCGCGCGCAGCAACGAAGACCCAACGTGGCCAAAAATAAATAAATAAAAATAAAATTGGCTGGGAGGTTCCAGTTCAGGATGGTGACACAGGTAGATCCCGAGTGCACCTCGTCCTCCACACTAAGTCTACAGCTACCTATGGAACATTTTCCTCTGGAAAAAACCTAAAGGCAGGCTGAGCACATGGGACAAATGAGGAAAAAAAAAAAAATGCATCGAAGCAGATAGGATAGGGTGAGATATAATCTCACTATAAACCCCAGTCCCAGTTCAGAGACCCAGAGTCAGTAGGGAACTTAAAACCCAGAGCTTCTCCTTAAGGAGCAAAGAGTTTGAACCCCACATCAGGCACCCCACCTCTTAACACCTGCACCTAAGAGACAATCCTCCACAATGTCTAGCTGCGAAAACCAAAGGGGCTCGTGTCCACAAGACCCACAAGGCTGTAATAACCTGAGAAAAGAGCTCACACACTGGGACTCACCCAGCTCGGGGCCCAGAACAGAGGAAGACTCCGGTGCCCAGACTTCAAGTGAAAGAGGCTCATTTGCTTATAATAAAGCATTGGCCTGAGGGGCAGGCATTTAATCTAACACACACATCCAGGAACCTGCTGGAACCCTCTTCAGAAGGAAGAGTAGCAGCCGTGACGTTCTCCCTCTGCAAACTCCAGAGGGTCAGTATCTCCCAGAAGGGAGCTTTTATACCATTCGGTGCCGTGGTTTTTACAGCTGCCACCCAAGGGACACCCTTGATTCCCTGGCTCTGGAGCCCAGCTCCTGGGCCCCATGGGACCGTAACAGTCAAAGAGACAGTCCCTGGCAGCCTATCACCCCCAGGGCACTACACAGAGAGCAGACTGAAATACCGCCAGTCTCTCTGAGAAAGAGATGTTTGCTTGTCCAGGAGCTTTGGTCTGGGGAGAAGGCTTCCAGCACGCTTACAGGGGCCAACAGAGGGGCTCTCAGGGAATGGAGGTTCGTGGACACAATCTTTCCCCTCACCCTCTGCTTTGCCACAGCTCACCAGTATATCCCAGAAAGGACCTTATACCTTTGTCTTAGATTATCTAATAATCATTACTTTGAAATCCCGAATAGAGTGACCTTTCTCAAACTTAAAACCATTATGTAGTTTCCCATCATCTACGGGGACTTTAGTCCAAGTTTTTCAACACAGCATCAGAGCTTTGGAATGATCTCGTTTCCGCCTGCCTCTATGATACCACCTATCTCTGCCTGCCTCAAACACCTCAGCCCCTGCCCCACACACTTTGTGTCATCTACTTAGCCACTTACCCGTTCCTTCCCCAAATCATCACAACCTCTTCCTTGAATGTTTTTCTTCCTATTCCTTACTCCTTCCCATTCAGCCTGTCAAATATCTACTCACTTGATTTCCTTATACAGTCATCTTCTTCTCTGAACCCTTTCTTGGCTTACTACAAAGCTTAGCAGAATTGCCTACTACCTTTATTCCCTAAACACAAGCTTCCAGCACTGCATCTACAATTCTTCGTGACATTCATTTGCCCATATTCCCTACTAGCTTGTGTGACGTGATCCTTAGAATAAACACTGTATTATTCACCTTAATATTCCCAGCGCCAAGCACAGTTCCTGCATAAAATAAACACAATGAAGGCTTACTGGAGGTTCTTGGTAAATGTAACTTGCTTGATGGCCTAAATATGATGGATAGCATGTGGTTTTATATGAGCAAAGTCTACCAGGAGATAGAAAATAGGTGAGAAAGACATCTTAAGGCAAAGTAAGTCCATGAATGTGTTCAACAGTCACGAGGCTTCAGCAAGCCGAACATTTTCCTGGAGCTCCACCCTCTAAATTCCAAGGCATTTTGTATAGCCCATGAATGCTAGGTAGATTTTTTTGAGAAGCAGAAAGCTCTTTCTTACCTGCGTTCCAGTTCTCGAATGGACAGTATCACTCCTGAACTGGATGGCTTCTGCTGTACAGTGGCCAGAAAGGTGAATTCGCTCTTATTCCGGAACAGCTGAATTAATTTGTATCTCACATGAGGGGCTGCGTGGATCTCCCTTTCTATATCTAGGAGTCAAGAAGGAACAGAAGGGAGAAAGAAGAGGAAATGGAGGAGGAGAAGAGGAAGGAAAGGAGGAATACAGACGGGAAAAGAGGAGAGGGAATATGAGAAGGAAAAGGAGAAAAGATGCACAGTTAAAAATGCCTTGTCCAGAGGGTCCACGGTACATTCTCCCTTTTCCCCTCTTGTCAGTAGTTTTCCGTTTTCAGGCGCCACCCACCACTCCACACGGCTGCATGCGTTCAAGGCAAAGCCTGGACATGCCGTCTCAGCCACCGTGCCTGCTTGTCACTTTGACGAGTTCACAACTGGCCAGCCGGTGATTTTCTGACAGGAATTGTGATGGGACACGGAGCAATCTGGCCTGCTGCAAACAGATTAAGCTGCTGAAAATAAGGTGAGGGGCAGTCTGACAAACGGGGTCCAAAATTCAGAGAATCCTGAGTGTAACAGGATCCAGGGCCACTCAGCAGTCTCTAATTTCCCTTTTCCCGTGGCCTCAGCTTCTTTCTCTCCACAATGCATCTAGGGAAACCTGTCCTTGCCTTGTACCCAAAAGAGATTTACTAGGGCTAATAAAGCCAGACAACTCTGCTTTTGCTGAAAGGATAAATACAAGGCATGCCCATAATCCATCAGCGTGCCTGGAATTCCTCTGTAAACATGCAGCGGATGACTGTCCTCATGAAATGTTTATTGAAGTTGAGGCCGATTCAGTAGGCCTAGAGGTGTGCGAGTCCAGCTAATCCTGCTACTGGACAGAAATCTTTCTTTCTGCAACATCCGCATAATGAGAGCCATCCCCCATTTCAGGCTCACCCTTGTGATAAACTGGGCGTTACATCACTATTTTACACTATACTTTCTGGCAGCAGAAAGCGGGCACCAAGGGAGCTGAATTAGAGAAAACTATTCAGAGGATGACAAATGAACACCGAAGACGTGTTTGGTGGCCTTCTCTTATGCCCTGACCACATCCTCTGACGGTATGGTAACTACTTGGGTATTTCTCCAGGACTGCCCGAGGAGGCTTTGAAAAACATAGAACTGCATTATTTACAATAGCCAAGATACGGAAACAACCTAAGTGTCCATTAACAGATGGATGGATAAAGAAGCTGTGGTACATATATATACCATGGAATCCTACTCAGCCATAAAAAAGAATGAAATATTGCCATTTGCAGCAACAAAGACGGACTTGCAGGGCATTATGCTAAATTAAAATAAGTCAGACAGAGACAAATATTGTATGATACCACTTATATGTGGAATCTAAAAGAAACAACAATCTAGTGAATATAACCAAAAAGAAGCAGACTCACAGATACAGAGAACAAACTAGTGGTTACAAGTGGGGAGTACATAGGGGTGGGGCAGTGGGAGGTACAAACTATTGGGCGTAAGACAGGCTCAAGGATGTATTGTACAACACAGAGACTATAGCCAATATTTTGTAATAACTGTAAATGGAAAGTAACCTTTAAAAATTGTATAAAAAAATTTTAAAAAGAAAAACATAGAACTGCAAAGGCTGCATGGCCCAAGCAACATCACAGACTTGTATTCGGACCTTAAACAACCTCATCCTGAAGAGTGTTTTTTAACAAAAAGAAATCCTTGAATTCTTGACCTCAGGCCTCAGTCTTCTCATCTGCAAAATGAGGGGGTTGGACTAGGCGATTTCTCAGGGCCTCCCCAGCTTTATCTCCTATAACTCTATACATTGCTGTTTCAAGTTTGCAGCACAGAACACCAGCCTTGCAGCTGTTCAAGTCTAGGCTACGCACAGCGGGAAGCAAGGTTGGTCCTCTTCCAAGGAGGGACCCAACCCAAGAACACTGTACCCACAGAAAACCTACCTCAATGACATTTGCCTTTCTGCCCAAAGAAAGGCTTTCACTACTTTACTACTAACCGGCATGCTGTCAGCTGTCAGCTTCTGTCCCGGGCTGAGATAAGAAACAGCCACTTAGGGAATGCTTTTATGCCTTCTACAGAATCCTAGCCGAAGACTCTCCAGGATGATATTCAAAACAAATTAAACGTATGAACAAATCACTCTGTAAACTAGAGACCATTAGCCAATGTTCGTTAATGTTATTTTTATTATCACTACTACTGGGCAAAGAGCCTCATAACATTTCACCGAGAATTTGGTGCCAGAAAAAAGACACTTGGTTCTTGAGATTAACTTTGTTGATCTCAGGGAGCTCATTAGAGGATTCTGAAGCTTAGGCCCAATGCAAAGAGGGCCATGACTGATCAGCAGTGCCTACTAGGGGAGTTAATATCAGATCAGTTATGGGTATCCTCACCTCTCATTCAATTCTCCCTGGGGGAGTATCATCAAGCCAGATGGCCAACGACCCCCAAACTTATATCTGCAACCTCAACCTCTCCCTTAAGTAACAGACTCATATATGCAGTATCCTTCTGAATATCTCCACATTCAGTATCTGAATATCTAACACCAAGTTGTATTCGCCCACTGAGCTCTTGTTCTCTCCCCCAACCCTCTCTTATCTCCTAGAGTTCCCAGTCTTAGTAAATGGAACCACCCACTTCCTCAGGCCAAAAAACTAGAAATTGTCCTCAATTTTTTCTTTTCCTACACGCTCCGTATTCAGTCCAAGAGCGTGTCATGAGGGCTCCCATGTCTGGCATCTGTCCATTTCTTCCCAGCTGTACTCTTCAAACTCTTGTCCAAGCTGCCATCATCTCTCCAACTGCATCCTCACTGGCCTCATGTTACCTTCCCTTCTCCATCCTCCACACAGCAGCCCAAGTGCCCTTCTTAAGGCAGAAACCAGGATCATTTTCATCTCTTGCCTAAAGCCCTCCAGTGGCTTCCCATTGCTCCCAGGATAAAATCAGGCTCTTCCCCATGGCCCGCATGGTCACACACAAACGCCTCTTGCCTACCTCTCCCTTCTCCCCCAGCTCTCACTGCAAATGCAACCTCCTGGTCACTCCCTCCAACGGGGCCCCCGTTAATGTCTAAAATGCCACTTTGGTGACTTCCTTCATACCACGTATCACAGTATATGTATTGTGATCAATTATTTCCTTGTATCACTTACCATAATCTTGTTTCATGTTCCTTACCTTATTTCCTTTCTTTCCCCACTAGGATGAAATAGCTCTACCTAGTCAATTTTCAAGAAACACTAAAAATACTAATGTGATGAGGAAGCGTCAGTAAAAACGTGTTAGGTGAAGGAAGGAGGCTGAAGAATGGGGGACAGAAATTAAACGAGGGTGTTCACAAGCTCTTCTCTGCCTAATGTAGAAGAAACCTAATTTCCATTTTCCCTGACTTACAGGGTGAGGAGGGTGGTGATTTTCTATGTCAACAAACATATACCTGTGTTAACGCTATGTCAGGTTATCAGCAAAAAGGTAAAAACCGTTTCTGGCATCCAGGACAGCTACATAAGCAAGACAGTTACTTGGTGAAAACAGAGTAGGGCAATGCATAAAAGAAGGAAGGAAGGGACCCGGGGAGGCTGGGGATGACATCGTACAGGACGTAATTTTGAGCCTAAGTCAAAAAAGATGAATAAGCATTTACTAGACAGGAGAAATAGAAGAGGGCATTCCTTGCAGGATCGCTGTGAGGCTATGAACACCCAGGTGTTTCCCATTATCCTGGCATTTTTCTTTCTCTGCAAGCCTCTGTCACTAAAAGTCCAGCAGGAAAGCATCTACTCAACCTAATTGGAGGGAACTCTCCACTGATCGGTGGGTTGAGAGAGCAAAGACAGCAGCAGCCAGAAACAGGACGAAATAAACACACCAGGGCAGCTTGCCTCAGTCTTGAGTGATGGTGAATTCAGGCAACGTCTCCGTAATCGCAGCACGTGTACACTAAGAACCTCGACACGTGGCAGAACCTCGATACAGACATAGCACCTCCTTCCAGCCTGAGTCCCACATAAGCTCGTGGTTAACATTGGCCCCGAAAGATAAAGCGACACTTGCTAATTTGAAATGACAGTTGGCTTTTCATTTCTAAGTAGAGAAGAAATTTGCCATTTCAGAACTGCCAACTGTCCACAGGGCAATTCCTACTGTGTGGAGAGAGGCACATGTCCCACTGTTAGGTCCTGGGGCCCTTCTTTGAGAACTTCAGATGTTATTGATCCAAGTACTTTCAAAGCAGCAGAAATCACAAGCAGAAAGTAGTAGGGACACCAGAAGACTCCCACTTAATGTGTAAGGGATTTCTATCTCCATGAACAAGTTCACGATAATATCCCATTAAACCTCCATTAGCTCCAGGAGCCTGAATGATAAAAAGCAAACACGTGTATGGCTTACGATGGTGCCAAGCGCAGGGTTAACTGCTTTGCGCATATCATCTAATTACAATAATCTTCGGAGTAGCCATTATTATTTTTCCTACTTTACATATGAGAAAACTAAGGTTTACAGAATTTAAATGACTTTCTAAAAGACACTGGGCTAGGAGTCCACGTTCTGAGATCCCAACCTGGCAGGGTGGTCCCACATGCTACACTCTTCACTGTGCTATGTCTACTGTTTGCCAATATGTAGGACCTCAGAGCTTGGTGCCTGTGGAAAAGGGACAAATCATCATACACCCAGCGCCCGACACTATATCCACTCGGGAAATATTTATGAACAATCTATTCGTACAACCCCTGAGCTAAATAACAATCCCCCATTTTACAGGTAAAGAAACTGAGACACAGAGAAGTTTTATGGCTTGCCCAAGGTCACACAACATGACTGGATATAAAATTGAGTCTTGCCCCAGCAGAGTTGATCAGGACACTCCATAGCATTCACCTGGCACTCCTGCTTACGTTTTCATTCGCCTGTCTTTCCTCTCTCCCACCTGCTTAATCCTGCGCTCCAGCCACACAAGCCTCCCGCCTCTTCTTCCCAGGACCATGTTCCTTCCCACCTTGGTATATTCTCATCTTCAGTGACCTCTCTTCTTTCTGTCTTCCGTGGATACCAGCTTAATCGTTACTCCTTCAGGCCCGCTTTCCCTGACCATCCCAGACCAGCTCGAATTCCCTACATTGTCCTCACTGTACTTCTTGTAAATATCAAGTCTTTATGTGTCTAATCACTTTACTGTGTGTCATCCCTTCATTAATGGCTACCATGCCTACTGGACTACATTCCACAGGGAAGGTTTATCAACAGATACACACAGCATGTTGCCTGGCACATGGTAGAACCTCAAAAAATATTTGCTGCTGGGCTTCCCTGGTGGCGCAGTGGTTCAGAGTCCGCCTGGCGATGCAGGGGACACGGGTTCGTGCCCCGGTCCGGGAAGATCCCACATGCCGCGGAGCAGCTGGGCCCGTGAGCCATGGCCGCTGAGCCTGCGCGTCCGGAGCCTGTACTCCGCAACGGGAGAGGCCACAACAGTGAGAGGCCCGTGTACCGCAAAAAAAAAAAAAAATATTTGCTGCATTAATAATATCTCTTGATTCCAAAGCCTGGAACACAACGGAGGAGGTTTACCAAAGACACTCAACTATAACCCCAACCTGCCGAGAAAAAGTACATTAACATAATGAGCCACCTAAGGGTAAAGCCAGCTAAGCATCCTTAACTCCTCTATTTGGGGACTAAACCCAAGGAACCCTGTGACACATGGTATTAATCATTTTTATAATTACTACATGACTCAAAAAAGAGATTCAGGTGGCCCCATAATTTTACTAATTAGATCATCATGGCGGAGGAGCTAAGCTCTTCTTATATTTAAAAATACTGGTAAGGAGTCAGAATGGCCATCATCAAAAAATCTAGAAACAATACATGCTGGATAGAGTGTGGAGAAAAGGTAACCCTCTTGCACTGCTGGTGGGAATGGGAGGGAGGGAGACGCAAGAGGGAAGAGATATGGGAACATATGTATAACTGATTCACTTTGTTATAAAGCAGAAACTAACACACCATTGTAAAGCAATTATAAAGATGTAAAAGAAATAATAGATAAAAAATTCAGTGATGAACAAAGCTAACCATTAAAAAGTAGAGTTCAGAACTTCAAAAAAAAAATACTGGTAAGGAATATCAATGCATCCCCTTGTCACTAAGAAGTTAGCAAACTGTGATCACTCCTTCTCTTCAGGCTGTCCCCCTACACTGGCACCATAACCTAACAGTGGTCAAGTCTCCCCACTAACCCTCACCCCTCCACCCCCATCTCAGTTGGATGCCTCATAATAAAGATAGGGGTAAAGCATGGATGCCAGCTCTATCTGAATCACGGGACAGGAGAACAACAACAAAAAAAAGGCTGATAAAGATTTTTTTAATAAAAAGACTGCATTGTATAAGCTACAAACTTGCAGTTATAAGATGAATAAGTTCTAACGATGTAATGTAGAGCATGGTGACTGAAATAACAATACCATATTGGCTACTTGAAAGTTGCTAAGGGACTTCCCTAGTGGCACAGTGGTTAAGAGTCAGCCTGCAGATGCAGGGGGCATGGGTTCGATCCCTGGTCCAGGAAGATCCCACATGCTGCGGAGCAACTAAGCCCGTGTGCCACAACTACTGAGCCTGTGCTCTAGAGCCCGTGAGCCACAACTACTGAGCCCATGCTCCGCAACAAGAGAAGCCACCACAATGAGAAGCCCACACACTGCGACGAAGAGTAGCCCCCGCTCGCCACAACTAGAGAAAGTCAGCACACAGCAACAAAGACCCAACGCAGCCAAGAATATATACATTTAAAAAAAAAAAAGTTGCTAAGAGATCTTAAAAGTCCTCATCACAAGAAAAAAAATTCTAATTATATGTGGCGATGGATGTTAAGTAAACTTACTGAGGTAATCATTTTGCAGTATACATATATCAAATCATTAAGCTGTACACTTTAATACAATGTTTCATGCCAATTATATCTCAGTAAAACTGGGGCAGGGAGGAGAGGAAGACTGCATCATATAGCAAAAAAGCTATCCAGGGAATGATTGTAAATTAGACTGTATACAATGGAAAATTACGTAGGATAACATAATATCAAAGGTATTAGAATAACACAGGAAATTCCTAGGCAATAATGTCAAACAGGGACACGATTTTATGTAGAATGTCATACCAAGTATATAAAAAATGTATTTAGTGATGCATAGCAGAAAGATATGATGGCCTTCAATCAGAAAGTTAGCATTGGGAGCTAATCTGGGTGACATTTTTCTCCTTTCCACACATCTCAATTTTCTAGATTGTATTATTTCCAGAATTATTGTAAGGAAAAAACAATCAGTTTTGTTATAGAAACAGGGGAGAAGCAAAGAGGGCATCCTACAAAAGAAGAAAATAAGCATAAACCACCCAGCTTTCAATCATGAAATTGTGTCTCTTTAAATTAGTGAGATCCCCCCTCCTCTCCCTCCAGCCAAGCTCAACCAGGTCTGGCTTCCCATGGAATAACACTCCCCTCCTTAAAGCAGCGGGCTGGTCAGCTCCCAGAATGGCCTGCTGGGGCATTTCTCCTAAGCTGAGACCCTCAGCTCATGACAGCTCAGGCTGATGGGACTGAGGTATATTTTGGTAATAACTGACAGTCAAGTCAGGTGTCATTTTAATCCACACTCATGGTCAAGAGTCTGAGAACGCAGAGGTATGCCCACCACACGGTGGATGAAGTTGCACAGAAGTTTGTCAAGCACAGGCAAGAACATTGTTCCCAGCACGGGATGCTCTCTGGGTTGCTACAGAAGACATGAGGACAGTCCTGGTCCCAGCCCTCTGGGAACTGCTCACTCATCCATCCGATTATTAGCTCATTAATTCTTCACCTTTAAAACCTTTATCAAGCACTCTTCTGAACCAGGCACTATGGACACAAAACTAAAACACATCTTTTATCTGCCAGGGGCTAAGCATCTAGTAATAAAGACACAAACATATGGGGTTTCCCTGGTGGCGCAGTGGTTGAGAGTCCGCCTGCCGATGAAGGGGACACGGGTTCGTGCCCCGGTCCGGGAAGGTCCCACATGCCGCGGAGCAGCTGGACCCGTGAGCCATGGCCGCTGAGCCTGCGCGTCCGGAGCCTGTGCTCCACAACGGGAGAGGCCACAACAGTGAGAGGCCCGCGTACCGCCAAAAAAAAAAGACACAAACATAAATGAATGAGAACTGTCCAATTGTTCGCTTCAGAGGCAAAAGAAAAGTTAGTATGCTCAGGAGGCAACACATGGCTGGAAATAACCTGGAGCAGGACCAGAGAGCTCTCCTCAGAGACCTGATCCTCCCGATGAGGGACAGTGCGGGGCAGCGGTTAAGCGCTCAGACTCTGGAGCCTGACTGGCTCATATTCCAGCTTCACCACTTACTAGTTGTGTGACCATGGACTCATTAATCTGTGTCTCAGCTTCCTCGTCTGTAAAATGGGAATAAAACTACATCTGTCTCATAGAGATAGTCTAAGATTCACACATGTCAATCTCTTAAAACAGTGCCTGCCACACAGGAAGAACAGGCCAACTGTTTATCTGGAACACAGCTGGGGCAGGCCCTGAGTCCTGGAGGATGGGTTGTACCAAGCTATGCCAGCCACCGCCCTGCCAGGAGAGCCTTGGGGCTGTGGCGGATTATGGCTGTAGCCCAGCAGGAGGGCAACGGGCGGGTGACCAGGGGTTGCCAGCCATGTCTGGAGGCATGATGAGTGGCCAGTTCTCTCTTCTCTTAAACTAAAAAGTGGGCAGTCTATTGAGCTCCCAGGTACTCCAATCTAGGTCCAGCCAGCTGACCGACATCCAAACATCTTTGAATTTTTGCTGTGTGCTAGATGTTGAGCTAAGGACTTTAAATATACTTCCTAATTTAATCCTCACAGCAGCCCAGTGATGTCAGTATTGCTATCTCCATCTTATAAATGAGGTACAAAGAGTTAAACTCTCAAAGTATTGTCACTGGATTTCAAACTCAGATCTGTGTACTGCCAACCACGGCACACCACTGCCTCTGCCCTGTTCACCCATCTCAGCCCAACTGGTGTTTGAATGCCAGCTCCACCATGTAGCCTCTGTGAGAGGTTGGGTAACTCAGCTTCCTTCCTTCATCCTTGAGTTGCCCCGTGTGTAAACACAGTGGTAATACCACCCACGTGGCAGGGCTCAGTAAGGAGTGATGAATACATGGAGTGTGCCTACCATATAGCTTGTGCTCCAGAAGTATTTCCCCTTCCCTGGCCTCTCTTTAGGACAGCATTTCTGAGATGCTTTGCAAAGGTGGCTCAGAAACCTACACACTGGAAGTCTGAGCTTTAACATTTGCCAATGGGTTCACACACGACCACATTTCACATTCATCATAACCCATTAGGTAGGCATTAATAACCTCCCTTTAAAGATAAGGAATCTCTGGTGCGTACAAGTTAAGTGACTCACCCAAGATCCTACCTCCAGCAAGTAGAGATGTGTCTTCTGACTCCAACCTCCCAGCTCTTTCTGTATATTTCTGTACGACTTCCCTAATCCCCAGACAAGGAAGAATCTTTAAACTTCTCCACTCCACTCCAATGCCAGGTCTCCCCTAAGGGGCATCGCTCCTCCAAAACCCTAAACCGCCCCATATGTTGAGCGTGCACTCTCTAGCCTGTTTGAAAAGTCTGGAGCAGTGGGCTAACCTAATTATAATTACTTCCCTTTTCTGCACAGGCCTAATTCTCAGGCTTAAGAGAGACATCTGCGATGCTGTACTGGCCTTGACCATGCCACATCTACTCAAATTCAACAGTAAACAGTGAGGCATCGTGTTCAACCGCCAAGCTCTCTAGTTTATGCTTATTCGTTATAAATCATTTTTACATGTTGCTTCAAACACTGTTCAAGGATAAAAATCTGCCGGCATTGAAATGCGGTGATTTTAATATGCAAACCTCCTACAGAGATGATGTCTCATTTTAATTATTGTTTCGGTTTAATGGGTTTCCATTAAATTAAAGGATGGTGCAATTACGAGGGTGAACAGCTAATGTTTCAAAGGTAAGCTCCCGTGGCTCTGTGGGCAAAGAGATAGTTGTGGCATCTACAAGCAGAAAGCGACACTCTTCCAGATAAGCCTGTATTCCGCCTGATGGAAAACAGCGCTATTTCTTTTCCCAGCTTTCGCAACAGAGCTGGCATCTCCTCATGGTGATAGGCAAAGAGCTCTAAGCGTGTGTTTTACTTGAGGTATCTTAATCACGTAACTTTTCTATCAGGAATCCAAGCACCCCTGTTCATGAGGCCAGGAAGTGCTCTTAAAAGCCCACAGCCCGCAAAGCTAGATGCCAAACCACAGGAAGATGCTCCTGGTGTATCTGAGGGTCTTCCCCCTCACATACAAGTGATTTACTTGCTTTTGTGGATGAGTGTCTGACTTCCCACCTCTGGGAAAGTGGTCCAACTTCAACACAGGCTGCGACGACCAAAATCATATTAATTAGCAAGCCGTCAGGAGCTCAAGTGAGAAACAATGCTGGTGGCCTCGGAGATTTCACCCCAGAAACTGCACAAATTTAGCACTTGGGGACCAACAGGGTAGCATTAGCTCAGACAGAGGTGAAAGAATGAATGAGAAGTAAGGAATGAGGGGAGGGTCAGAGGTAAAATCTGCTTTATTGGGGTCCCAGTGGTCAGAGGTGAGGGGTATGACTCCAGAGTGGAGGGGGTAGGGACTCTGCATGGCAGAAGTCTGTAGCTGGGGAGAGGGAGGCAGCTTGGCAAACCTCAAATGTGCGATTTCTTTCTCTCCAAGTAAGCTGAAGGAAAAAGAGGAAAGCTACAGGAGGTCCTTCCAGAAATAATTGGCCTATTAGGTTAAGGCAGGCCTGGTCACTATACACGCCAAGAAAGTAATATGGGAACGTCTCACTATGCTATGCAAAGGAGGGAAAAAGAAATCCTTTCCACAAGAGAGAAATCATAAAGCAGCATCGGTCCCAGGTAACACAGCAAGAACTAAGTGATGAATGAGGTACCCTCTCAGCTCAGCGCCACCCTACCCCCAGCCTGAGACTGACCACCTGTCAGGGCCCATACTTGCTGGCATGGCCACTGGAGAAGGTTCTCTGCTCTATTATTTCAAGTGCCCTGAATATTCCGAAGGGATAAGAATTTGGAACTCCTCAGTGGAACGCTTTCTTTTCAGCTCCTTTATTTCCACTGTCCTAAAAAGCAGATCATCAGCTCTAAGATCACATGTGTTAATCTAATTACATGCCTCGTTAGCTGATTAGTTCCAGAGTCACTGCTGGGGAGGTCTCCCACACTATTTAGCTATCTGCAATGCTCGCTGGGTGTGCTTCCTGGCTCCCAGAGAGTGTAATTACAGGCCTTTCAGACCCTGTGCTGAGGAGGGTCAGTAAAGCTTTCTGAACACCTGAAACTCCAGGCTGTGAACAGAAGCTCCAGGAAATGTGGGGTAAGTGCAGAAAGGGGCTCTGGCTGTGGATTCTGGCAGACGGGCTGTGCTCCTTTGAAAACTAACCTCTTTAATGTTTACTAGGATGAGAATACAATCTTTAATGTCACCCTTAAAATGAACCGTTGGAGATGCTGCTTGCCTGAATTCAAAGCCAATTGCCGTCTGGCTACTGGATCCTTCTCCACCAATTTCCCACGGCCACCCTCCCAAACAAGATCTACAACCAAGGGCTCAAATTACAAGCCCTACTTACTGAGGCTTTTGTAAAGATATGAACATGTCGGTTTGGGGGAAAATTGGTCTTTGATCATTGTTGCCGCACATAATTTGGCTCTGGCACGTCCTAGGGTAACCACGCTGAGTCAGTTTTCAGTAAATTACTCCTTCAGTGTTTTAAATAGTGTCTTTATGATTAATTCATCTCAAAGGGTGCCCGGTAGGTTTCCAAGGAGTCTTTTCTACCTGGGTATGATCTGACTCAGCCAGAAGATTTTTTTTTTTTTTTTTAATTTTTGGCCGTGCCCCACGGCATGTGGGATCTTAGCTGCCTGACCAGGGATCAAACCCCGCACCCCCTGCAGTGGGAGCGCAGCGTCCTAACCCCTGGACCGCCGGCGAAGCCCCTGCAGATACTCTTTCCAGCCACAAACCACCTGAACCTCTGCCACCGCGAGTGGTTGTTCGCTGACCCGCTGGCGAGCTCTCTCGGGCCCCAGGTGAGCCCTGGGAATGCAGAACACGTGTGGTGCCTGGGGCAGTGCCCGGCACAGGTGAGGAGCTCCACGGGCATGGGATCTCAACTCTCCTCCCGCCTGGAGTTCCAGCCACCTTCTCCATGCCGATGCAAAACCTGCCCATCTCGCGAGACCCAACCCAATTCCTCTAACTCCGTGAAGCTCTGGAGCCCCCAGTTCAGCGTGCTTTCCCCCTTCGCTCCAAAATTCAATCATTCATTCAGTCAGACATATTCTCGGGGCGCGTTCTCTGTGGCAGTCGCTGGGCCACGGTGAATAGGACAGACTCGGTCTAGACAGAGACATCCAGCCAGTATTTGTAGCTGCACTGACCACTACCACCCATTGTGACCCATCTTACATTCTGCATCTTGCCAAATCCAATGGTCAGTTCTCTATCCTCCGCCTAACGAACCTCTCAGCAACCTCCCAACAGTTGTCCTCTCCTTTTTGAGGCACTCTGTCTTTTGGACACTGCATTCTTCTGGGTTTCCTCCCACCTCTCCAGCCATCTTGAGGCTCCTTCATGCCCTCATCTGCCTGCTCTCTGTCAGGGTGTCTCAGGGTACATCCGTGCATCAGCAAGCCCTGAGCTCCACCTCCATCACCACCGAGACCCTCCATCCTCTTGACTGTAATAATGCAGCAGTTGTCAAATGCCAGCTTGCTTCCACTTGTTTCTTTCCCCCTCCTCTCCTCTCCCCGCTCCTCTCTGACTCTCTCTCTCTCTCATGTAGCAATTGGAGAGTCAAGGAAATCTTTTTCATACTTAAATCACATCATATCAATCCCGTCGACCCCTTACTTTAAACCCTCAAACAGGTGCCTGTATTAGTTTCCTGTTGCTGCTATAACAAATCACTGCAAACTTAGTGGCTTAAAACAACACGAACTTATTATCCCACGGTTCTGGAGGTCAGAAGGCTGAAACGGGTTTCACTGGACCAAAACTAAGATGCGGGCAAGACCACCCTCCCTCCAGAAGCTCTTTGGGAGAATCCATTTACCTTGCCTTTTCCGTGGTTCAGGTCCCCTTCCTAATCCTCCAACTTAGCTTTGCAGCAACGTAGAATCTCGCCCTGCCGCCATCTTCGCATCACCCGCTCTCTGACGGAACTTCCTGTTTCCCTCTTATAGGACGCTTGTGATTACATTGGGCCCACCTGGATAATGCAGGATCACCTCCCCACCAAAAGATGCTTAACTTAATCACATCTTCGAAGTTGTTTTTAATCATGTAAAGTAACACAGTCACAGGTTCTGGGGATTAGGACAGAATATCTTTGGGTGGGGGAGGGTCATTTCTCAACCTACCACACTGACCAGCACAATTGAAATAAGACCCTAATTCCTTACAATGGCCTGAAAGACCCTGCGTGGCTCGGTGTTGCTGCTGGGGCTGAAACAAAGACCAAGCTTTTACTTTGGCCCTGGCCGCACTCTCCGAGCTCCTCGGGTACTTCCACCCACACTGGCCATCTTTGTGCCCCTTAAACTTGTTTGATCCAAGGGTTTTTGTACCAGCTCTTCCCAAAATGTCAGCTCTGGAGCAAAACAGCCTGAATTCAATTCTCAGCTTCGCCACTTACTGGACCTAACCTTGGCCACGTGATTTAACCTCCCTGTGCCTCTGTTTTCCTTTCTGTAAAATGGGGCTCATAATACCCATCTCCCTGTTAGGACTATTATGGATTATTTTAAGGATGAAATTAGTTAACAAATATAAAGAATCTAAAACAGTGCCTAGCACATAAAAAGTGTTCATCATTAATCATGTAAGGGATCAGGAATGATACTATTATCTTTGCATGGCTGGCTTCATTCAGGCACCAGATCAAATACCTCCTCTGCAAGGAAGCCTTCCCCAGGCATCCTATCTATCTGAAGTCTCTCCTCTCCTTCTTTGTCTCCTCGGTATTGCTGTTTTATTTCCTTCATAGTCTATATGGCTATCTATAGTTACTAATTTATAAGTATACTTGGTCACTGCGATTCCCCATCAATGCTGGAACCAAAGTTTCAGGAACCCAGAGACTCTGTCTTTTCTCCGCTACATCTCTAACAGTGCCCATCACATGGGTGTGCAATAAACATTTTTGAATGAATGAGTACGATATATTTCTGGTTCTCTCATCCCTGCACCTGGACCAAGGGCCCCCAAGCGCAGAGCATCTTCCACATTCCTCTTGTGCAATCAGGACCCAGCACAGTGGCCGGCACACGGCAGCATAGCAGACTCCCAGTTAATGCTTGCTGATTGGTTAATATATACATGAGCTTTAGAGGCACCTTTAAGATAAGGGCTCTAAAAAAAAGACTGTCCTCCAGCCAGTCACTCAAAGAGGGAACGGATTCCAAAGTTACACATGGAAAAAACGAGATTCAAAGCAAAAGTCCAGCATAGAGAACAGACTTGTGGTTGCCAAGTGCGGAGGGGATTGGGGGAAACATGGAGTCAGAGGTTGGGATTAGCAGATGCAAAGTATTATATATAGAATGGATAAACAACAAGGTCCTAGTGTATAACTATATTCAGTATCCTATGAGAAACCATAATGGAAAAGAATATTAAAAAAAGAATATATATATATATGTATAACTAAATCTCTTTGCCGTACAGTAGAAATTAACACATTATAGATCAACTATACTTCAACTAAAAAAACAAAACTAAAAATTTAAAAAGACAAAGCAGGTGTCCAGGAACCTGTGCTCCCAAGCTTGCCCTGTCCCCAGCACACACTAGTGGGTCGGGCAGCTTTCTAGTCATGGTGAGATCTTCGAGTTAAAGGAAATATCAAAAAGGATGCTGTGGCTAGCTTATGCATGAAATATACAGTTAAAAGCCAATTGCCAGGGCAACTTCTGCCAAGCCCTAAGTACCTGTCACCCTGTGTTTCTCCTTTCCACTGATGCCTGCAGCTCATAAATGCCGAGGCAGACGGGGGCCTTCTCCTTTAAGGTACCTCACACCCGGAGACTCAGGAAAGTAGTCTGGGGTGAAGCCGGCATCGGGATTTGTTTGTTTAAGTATCCGAAGTGATTGTAAGAAGAAGCCACAGCTGAGAACTGGGTCCTGTGCGGAGTCCTGGCTCCAGGTCCAAAGTGATAAAGTGACCAGCCTCAGGCCAGGCACAGCACCAGCATGTTAGTTTAGCCTTCAGTGTCCTCCACCGCTCTCCCAACCTACACATCACATTTCATCAAGTCCAAGGTGGCACAGATTACAAGATGCAGTGAATGTGGCATTGAGGAGATAACAGGGCACTGCACAATGTCACCCGCTGTCTGCATTCCCTCGCTGGTGCATACACTCAGCGATGACCTGGCTGACCCTCCATGCATCTGGGATCGCAACCCGTCCCCGGCATGGCTCTAACATGTGCTAATACCACACACTCTA
This sequence comes from Neophocaena asiaeorientalis asiaeorientalis, assembly GCF_003031525.2. Classification (NCBI taxonomy): domain Eukaryota; kingdom Metazoa; phylum Chordata; class Mammalia; order Artiodactyla; family Phocoenidae; genus Neophocaena; species Neophocaena asiaeorientalis. The sequence continues at coordinate 2,546,144 of NW_020175186.1, read as the reverse complement.
CATACACCCAGGCTCCACACAAAACCTCCATCCCCTGCCTTCCCAGGCCCTTTCTGGCTCACCCAGGTGCTTCTCCACAGATGCTGGGGCTCCGGTAACAGGTATCTCTGAGGTTTGGATCCTCTCAGCCCTTGGTGTGGCCAGGAAGAGTACTTTAGGCAAAAAAAAAGAAAACAGCCCCTTGTCTTTTCCCCAGTGTAATATACAAATACAGCCATTTGAAAATCATGTGCCATGATATGAAAAAGGTTGGGAAACACTGCCCTGTGTGGAAGTGGAATTTGAGATCAGAAGACCTTGGATACACCATCAGTCCTGGCACTTACCATCTGAGTGACAGGTCATTCAATCCCCCTGAAACTCAGTTTCTCCTCCATTAAATGGCGACTAATATAATGATGATACTTATATCACAGAATCTACATGACATGTACATGTAATCATCTACATGAACAGTTTTATAAAATGTTCGTCACTGTCACTTTCTTCTGTGAGTGCCAGGGTTGGAGGACACCACACGAGTTGGGCGCGTACGGAGACTATGTGGATAAGGCTTTCTCTCACTGGCTTTCAAGTCACTTACAATCCGGCATTGTGAACAAGTGGAGAGAACACCATAGGATGAAAATAAATCCTGAGTAAGTTAGCTTACAATGAATCCATCATTAATTTGGGCCAGAGACGGGGAGGCCATGAGCATAGGGTGGAGTGGGATGGTAGGCATCTCCAGATAAATCAGGAAATAGATGGGGATCACGCAAGCCCTGTGTCAACAGAGAGCCACTGGAGCAACAGTGGGCCTTTTTTTCTTTTTTCAGTGAAATTGGCATGTCTTTTTACAAAAGCACTTCACCTTACTTTTTCAAATTCATGATGTAAACCAACAGCTTCTTTCCTAAACTCTTTGTTGCTGTCCTACAACATCTATGGGGTGCAAGGCATACTTTTTTTTTTTTCTTTTTTTTGGCCATGTTGGGTCTTTGTTGCTGCGTGCGGGCTTTCTCTAGTTGCAGCGAGCGGGGGCTACTCTTCATTGCAGTGCACAGGCTTCTCATTGCAGTGGCTTCTCTCATTGTGGAGCACGGGCTCTAGGCGCGTGGGCTTCAGTAGTTGCAGCACGTGGGCTCAGTAGTTGTGGCTCACGGGCTCTAGAGCGCAGGCTCAGTAGTTGTGGCACACGAGCTTAGTTGCTCCGCGGCATGTGGGATCTTCCCGGACCAGGGATCGAACCCGTGTCCCCTACATTGGCAGATGGATTCTCAACCACTGCGCCACCAGGGAAGCCCTAAGGCATACTTTTAAGTGGACTTTCCTACCACTATTTCCCCAAATCTCTCCATACAAGGCATACCACACAATCCAGACACCACATTCTGAAAAAAAAAAAAAAAGATAAAAATAAAAAAACAAGAATGCCGTATTTTATCAACCACAGAGTAATAATGTAAGAATGATAAATGCAAAGATGCCTGACAGGGCTTTCCTGGTGGCACAGTGGCTGAGAGTCCGCCTGCCGATGCAGGGGACACGGGTTCATGCCTCGGTCCGGGAAGATCCCACGTGCCGCAGAGCGGCTGGGCCCGTGAGCCATGGCTGCTGGGCCTGCGTGTCCGGAGCCTGAGCTCCACAACGGGAGAGGCCACAACAGTGAGAGGCCCGTGTACCGCAAAAAAAAAAAAAGATGCCTGACAACCACTGCTGTCGCCCTTTCTTTAATTATGCTCTTATTCACTATAGGCATAGAGTGTGTCAGTGTGGGTCCAGGTGTAATTGAGCCCAGGAGCCCCGACCAGCAAAATGACACGCCACACACCCAGCCGTTCCGTGCAACTTTTTCAAGTGAATTCTTGGAGAGATTTAAGAATTCTTCCAAAATGTCACAATAATAACTATTTTATCTTTTTTATGCAATAATTTTGATTTGGAGCTTTGCTTTTCTTATTTCATCCAGGCACACCACAACTCATGAATAAAATATGACAAGTTTGACAGTAGCCATTGGAGAGGATTCATCCGTAACAGCAGACGTGCTCAGTGTACAAAGAGCTTTTGTATTCTAACAGCCTTTGTTTCTGGGATGGGCTTTTATCTCAAAGAAGAAACACGTGCGTTCTCCCTTCTCCCGGGTCCCCCTCCCACTACCCAACAATTCCTGTCTTCAGCACAGCACCTGAAACCGTGTTTACTTTCTCTCTTAATGAGGACATTTCCAGATAATTAGGGAACAAATCAAAAAACCAAAGGGTGCTCTGCTCACTATGAAACTGACTTGAAACAGCACATCAAACAGTGTGACTCAGGGGGCTTCCCTGGTGGCGCAGTGGTTAAGAATCCTCCCGCCATACTCAAAGAGACACATTCAGAACCACAGACTAGCGGGCAAAGTATGTGACTTTACATCTTAAACATCATTCAGGTGATTGCACTCACCTGGAGAGATATTTAAATCACCCACAGCGTTCTCTTTTGAGAATTTTCCTCTCCCCAGCAAAGGCTGCCAGGTTCCTTCCAAGTTCAGGCTCTGGTCTGTCTTTCAAAGAAATATATGTGAAAAAGAAAGGAAAGGAACTTGCACAACCGCTGGCATTTATCATATGGCCCCGGGGACGTCAGACTTCAAGTTTCGAGGTTTCATTTTTTTCAAATGAATCTCTGAGCATCTTGTTCTATCACACATAGAAAACCAGCTGGCTTCCAAGTTTCCTCCCCAATACATGTTTGCCCCAGAGTTTGTTTCAAAATATGTAAGAGCAGAGAGACAGTTTTAAGTCACTGCTTGCCTAGAACTTGAAGAACCGAGATGTAGACCTCCTGGATGAGCAATTTGCCAAACTTCCCAACTTATGGGTTTGTCTGTGGGACGTGACAAGCACATTTAAGATTAAGCTGAGGCTAGGAAACATTTCCAACACTCCTCCAGAAAATGAAACCCGGCATCATCAGGAAAACCAGAATGCAAAAGCTTCAGCATATGTTGTTGTTTTCTTGTGTATACTTTGCTGGTGCACGGTGATGCCTATTTGGGGAAATTGGTTTTTTTCATCTTCACTCACTTCCTCCAAGACACCAGGTAGTCTTGAACTGTGACTTTTACTACCCACGAGAAGCATTCTGAAGCCCAGTGAATGGCGACTACATCGAGGCTGCAGTTTCCGAGATGACTTTAGTCACATTGTCTTACCTAATGCCATGTTGCATTAAACGGCATCTTGCCATCGACTGACACTTCATGACATCAGGGAATACAAAGGTGGTTAGGTGCTGATGACAAATACACCCTCCACACACACTCACATGCCAGACATGCCTGCAGTGTGGACAGCAAGATGAGTCTGAATCTCTGGCAGATAAATAAGGTAGCAGCTTGAATGCTCATGAGGAAAAGCTAAGTTTTATTCCCTCAGCGCAAGGTACAGTAGCAGCGTTTGGCACTCTTGAGGGGCTGCCGTTCGTAGGTGCCGGGCTGAGCCTTCCTTCTTTCAGACCCAATATTTCAAAGAGGCCAAATAGGGCTGGAAAATCTGGCAGCAGCATTTAAATCTTTAACAGACACTGTCAAATGGGATTAGACACCAAAGTTCAGGTTTAGGGGCAAAAAGAAACTAAGAACGAAGATAAAAAGATGACCAAATCAGCCGCATGTATACCAATAACAATGCTGCCTGAAATCCTAAGAAATCTTGTTTTTAAGTCAAAGGATCTCAAGTGGCAAATCTCAAGGTCTTGCTCGATAGATCTGGGAGCTGACTTCTAGCACCATGGGCCCTAGTCGGTCACTCCCTCTCTCCCCCATTGGCTGGGTGTTACCTTCCACACCCCATCTCCCTTCTTCTCCCACCCAGGCCTATGAGGGCAGAGGAAGGACAGCGCTCGTTAGGTCCACTTGTCCCGGATCAAGTCTAGGGACTCATGATCTGGGACATGAGACCCATCCAACATGTGTGCCAACACCAGTGTGTACCCAAATGTTTCCAGGGCTCTCCAATCATAACCCTACATGCAGCTGATCTGTGGTGTCCTAGACAGATCCTGAGTAGCAGAGAATGAAACCGGCCACACTAGTCAAACCAATCAAAAGGATGAAACAAACACACTTGAGAACATTACAGTTACATGTACTCCAGCCTAAACCTTTCACTGATGGTACAGGAAATATTGGCATTTCCCAATTCGAGTGTTAAACCTCCTCTTTCCTCTGTGTAAGAGGGCATCATGGCTGGCTGAGTGGAGACTCAGATGCTGTAAGTATAGGCAAGCTCCCTCCCCGCACTAAACCATATAGCCGCTATATGTTCTGGGACTTTCGTTTGGCAACCGGGGTGGAAAAAAGAAGGATTCCTTTTTTCTGTGAGGATGCAGGAAGAGAATGATGTCTGCTCCCTCCCCAGCCCAGCCTTTGGGCAGGGTTTGAGCTTCTATATCTAGAGGGATAAGAGCTCAGAGGAGACGGAGTCTTTTCTTGAGAGATTCTGTGGGGTCTACGCAAAGCAGGGATAATTGGGGACCAGGAAACAAAGTGTGGAGTAATTGGAATAAGAGTCCTTCTCCTACTTAAAGCTAGGAATGCTCTGTTCCTCCAAGGGGCTGGGTCCCAAGCCAAAGTAGGGAGGATAGCTCTGTCTTCAAATGGAGCAAGTGCCTTCTGCATCCCTGAAGACGGGCATCCCTGGGGTCCACTGGGCACAGCACCCTGGACAAAAGTAGTGATTCATAAGAGATTCTAACAGTCCTGGCAATAATGAACCTTCTCCCAGCAGACTCCTGAATTGGCCAGAGTTGAGAAAAAAAAACATGCCCAGGGCTTCCCCGGTGGCGCAGTGGTTGAGGGTCCGCCTGCCGATGCAGGGGACGCGGGTTCGTGTCCCGGTCCGAGAGGATCCCACGTGCCGCGGAGCAGCTGCGCCCGTGAGCCATGGCCACTGAGCCTGCGCGTCCGGAGCCTGTGCTCCGCAACGGGAGAGGCCACAATAGTGAGAGGCCCGTGTACTGCAAAAAACAAAAACAAAAACAAAGAAAAAACATGCCCAGTGGTGGATGAAGCTGTCAGACTGAGTGGTGAGGTGTCCTATAAGGGACCCCAGAAAGACCTGGGGTTCCTGAGATGTTGCACAGAAAACTAGGTTCTTCTTGGGCAGAATGGAGCAAGAATAGATGTTTTTGTGGTTATTATGAATACCGTGGGGTTCCATAGGTATTCACAGGTTTGTGAATCCTGGTGACATTTAAGTCTCCCTTAAAACAAGCCATTAGAGCTATTATCAAAAAGACAAGATATAACAAGTGTTGGCGAAAGCATGGAAACAAGAGAACCCTCGTGCACTGTTGTTGGGAATGTAAATTGATACAACCACTATGGAAAACAGTATGGAGGTTCCTCAAAAACTTAAAAATAAAACTACCATGTGTTCCAGCAATCCCACTTCTGGGTATATATCCAAAGGAAATGAAAACACTACCTCAAGCAATATCACACCCTATGTGCACTGCAGTATTGTTCACAACAGCCAAGATACGGAAACAACCTGCGTCCATCAGCAAATGAATGAATAAAGAAAGTGTGGCATAACTTCCACGCTCAGCCAGGCACCTCTGAGCACTGAACAACCTGCTCAACCGTACAACATAATGCTGACAGAGCACCAGGATAGTGGAAACATTCAATCTGAGTTTGTCTCCATTTGACCTTTCTAAGGCTTAGTGTCTATATCTGTCAAAAAGTGGGGAGGGAGTAAAAGTTTCTCATGTAATCCTCACGATAATCCTATAAAGTAGAAATCCCTCAAAAACATAGTACTTTTTATTCTTATCATAAAAACTTCTCCAGAGTCTTCACACATAACTTCCTGATATAGGACCACGTCTATTTTCCTGTAAATCACCTCCCAGGACTATAATAATAGAGGCTCAATAAACATTGCTCACTTAAAAAAAAAAAAAAAGGAAAGAAAATGCAGTATATATATATATACATATATATATTATTATATTATATAATAATATTATTATATCATTGAAATACTATTCAGCCATAAAAAGGAAGAAAATCCTGCCATTTGCAACAACATGGATGAACCTTGAGGGCACTATGTTAAGTGAAATAAGTCAGACAGAGGAAAACAAATACTGTATGATTTCACTTATACATAGAATCTAAAAAAAAAGAAACTCATAGAAACAGAGAAGAGAACGTTAGTTGCTAGGGGCTGGGAGGTGGAAGAAATGAGGAGATGTTGGTCAAAGGATACATACTTCCAGTTGTAAGATGAATAAGTTCTGGGGATCTAATGTACAGCATGGTGACTGTAGTTAACAATACTGTATTATATACTTGAGAGTTGCTAAAAGAGTAGATCTTTTTTATTGAGATATAATTGACATATAACATTATATTCATCTCAGGTACACAACATAATGACTTGACATTTGTAGGTATCATGAAACAATCACCACAAAAATATCCATCACCATACATAGTTATAAAGTTTTCTTGTGATGAGAACTTCTAAGATCTGCTTGCTAAGAGAGACCTAAAATGCTCTCACCGCACATACACCAAAATGGTCATTATGTGAGGTAATGGGTACTAACATTGTTGTGGTAATCGTTTCACGATATATAGATACATATAGCAAATCATCATATTCTACACCTTAAACTTACACAATGTTACATATTAATTGTATCTTGATAAAGTTGGTGTAGGGGGAGAACAAGCCATGAGCAGCGTTAAGTAAGAGCGTCCAGTGCCAAGGCATCACAACGTGGGCTTCTTCCATGAGGCTCTAGGTCAGCCCTACAGGGGAGCACTGAGCTGAAGCTCCGTGGAAATTTACAAGAAGTCAATACAGTAGTTCCTTGGTATCCATGGGGAATTGGTTCCAGGACTCCTTCAGATGACAAAATCTATGGATGCTCAAGTCCCCTTATGTAAAATGGTGTAGTATTTGCATATAACGTACACACATACTCCCACACACTTTACATCATCTCTAGACAACTTATAATACATAATACAATGTAAACCCTACGTAAATAGTTGCCACAGCACAGACTTTAAGTTTTGCTTTTTGGAACGTTCTGGAATTTTTTTCTTTTCCAAATATTTTTGATCTGTGGTTGTTTCAATCTGCAGATGCGAAACCTGTGGATACAAAGGGACAACTGTACTGAAACACCCTCAAATTTTAAATGTGAGGCTCATAAAAGGAGGCAGGTTAACGTAAGAGTCGAGTTTAAAGGCAATGAGAAACACACTTAGGCAAAAGCAAGAGGGGGGAGGCGGGGCAAGAAGACAGAGTTTGTGAGGCAAGCCCACATTGAGCCCCAACTGTGCTATTCAACAGCTGAAGGACTTTTCCGAGTCTTATGTTCCTCATTTGTAAAATAAAAGTAAAACGCCCCACCTCCAAGATTGTCATGGAATATGGTAGGCTCCATAAAGATCTGTTCCTTCTCCATCCTTCCCTTTCGCTCTCCCAACCCACAGAATTTGCAATGATTTTGGCAGATTTGTTACATAGAAAAACAAAAACATTCACAGATTCTCACTGATAGAAGGGACCCTAAAACAGCAATCCTCAACTGGGGTGATTTTGCCCCCAGGGGACATTTGGTAATGTCTGGAGACATTTTTGGTTGTCACAACCTGGCGGGCATACGCGGTAATACTGGTACCTAGTGGTTAGAGGACAGGGATGCTGCTAAACATCCTACAATGCACGGCACAGCCCTCACAGCAAAGAATTATCCAGCCCCAAATGTTAACAGTGCCAAGACTGAGAAACCCTGCCTGGGAGGACCCCTAACCCAACCTCCCACTAATTCAGGCATTCTCTCTCTAATATCTCTGAGAGATGGTCTTCCTGGCTTTTTGTCTGAATACTTTCAGGGACAGACACTCACCACCCCCTGATAAACCCTCTCCATTATTGATCAGACCTAATTCAAAATGTCTCTCTGTACATTAAATCAAAATAAAGAACTTTCAAGTGGTTGGTCCTACTTGTGCCCTTTCCTTCTCCACAGAATAAACCTAAAACCTCTCGAGCTTGTCAAGAGGTTGGTGTATGCAACCACTTGTATGCAAAGCCCTGGGGGAGAACAGAAGAATGACCAGAGTCCCTGCCCTCAGGAAGTTTACACCCTAACAGAGGAGATAGAGAGATGAACAAGCTACAAAATAAGGCAGAATAAAATGTGGATTAAAGACAATGTTAAGAAATATACCGTATCCTCCAGGAGAAAGAACCCATTTAAGTCTGGGGTCATCCAGGATGGGTCAAGAAAAAATGTGATACACATGAAAGAAGTTATAGAGGCTGAAACGGAGACAGAGGCATCTCTGGCCGATGAAACACCAAAAGCACAGACTTCCATCAGGAAAGGGCAACACACTCTCAAGGATCAGCTGTAGGATGGACAGATCTTAGAATCAGGAACGTGATGTGGTGGGAGATGAGAACAGAAAGATGGGTTGGAGCCAGATTCATGGAAGGTCTCAAATGTCATGCTAAGGAGTTTGGATTCATCAGGCCACATTCTGAACAGGGCAACGCATTCTGAACAGGTCCTATGGGACAATGCTGCTGGCCACAGCTTGGAGTGTAGACTAGAGAAAAGAAAGATTAGCAATGGTATGAGGGGAAATCAGAATGAGAGGCTGTTTGGGAAGGAAAGTAATAGGTATGTGTTATGGACTAAATTGTGTTCCCTCCCATAAATTCTGTGCTGAAGTCCTAAGCCCCAGTATGATGGTACTTGGAAGGGGGTAACTTTGGGAAGTAATTACATTCAGATGAAGTCATTAGAATGATCTGGACATTATGTTCCTATTAAGGTGGCCTAAGACTGATGGCATAGGTTCTTTTGGCTCATACTGAACTTGAGTCCATTAAAAACCCCAGGTTGGGCTTCCCTGGTGGCACAGTGGTTGAGAGTCTGCCTGCCGATGCAGGGGACACGGGTTCGTGCCCCGGTCCGGGAAGATCCCACATGCCGCGGAGCGGCTGGGCCCGTGAGCCATGGCCGCTGAGCCTGCACGTCCGAAGCCTGTGCTCCGCAACGGGAGAGGCCACAACAGTGAGAGGCCTGCGTACGGCAAAATAAATAAATAAATAAATAAATAACAGGTCTTTTTCTCCTAAACTGCTCTCAAGGTAGGCTTGCCCTTGTGCAGTTGAACCATTGGGAAGAACTCTGTACTAATCCCTATGAAATTCCATCCCGTCAGTTTCAGTTCCTGGTTCTTGCTCTCAGGGATACTGAGAACCTCGATCCTGACATTCAGTGAAGGAGCTATTTCTCCCAGCTCTTCATCACCTCCAGCAACAGCTGTGGAATAGGGGACTTGAACAGACTTTGGGTTGGTTGCGGGTGGGTGAAGGAGGGTTTGATTTCAGCATCCCTCTCAGCTGCTTTCCTGCCTGCTTCACTCAAGATGCTCAGGGCCTTTGCCTGAGCACACCAGGTGAGGGCAGCCCTCTAGGTGACAGCGCTCCCCATAACCACTCCTGAGTCCCCCACCATCATTCCTGCACACCTCACTACCAGAAACCACAGAGCTTCTTCCCTGCCCTGTGGGGAAAAGTAGGCAGCAGAAATGGCTGAGGCACGTCAGGCCAGAGATGCGCACGCATATGGCCTGTAGGTGGATGAGTTGTTTCCTATCGTCTCTTGATATAACGTAAAATATCTGAATTGAGTGAAATAGCATTAAGAGTGTCATTCTTGGGGCTTCCCTGGTGGCTCAGTGGTTGAGAGTCCGCCTGCTGACGCAGGGGACACGGGTTCGTGCCCCGGTAAAAAAAAAAAAAAAAAAAAAAAAAAAAGAGTGTCATTCTTTTATTTGTGTCAGCAGAGTTATGTGAGTCTGAACTTTCCACTAAGTCTAAAAAAATAATCTGGTCCATAGGCCGACATTAAAGCTCTATGCTGTGATGTACTGTCAAATATAAATCTCCAAAATGGCAAATCTATAAGGGAGAAAATTACAGAAATCAGACTCGTTGTAATTTTGAAAACTGACTTTTTACGTTGCAATCATTTGTGTTATATCCATTTTATTATTTTCTTTTAATGTCACTATAAGGAAGCCAATTGTCCTTTTGGGGGAAGGGCTTTCTTTTTTTGTAAGATCACGTTCTTCCTCCCTTTTTTGATATTAAAATATCTTTTCTCCATAAAATATGGGTGAAATGAATAGATGATAGTTAACATAGTTGCATCCTTACTTGGCAAAAATAAAAAGCTGAAGACTCTGCATCATTTCCTAAATGTTTTCTGCAACTTTACCAGATTGTGAAACCCAAAATTCCAGGAGTTGTCAACCCAGAGGTCTGATAAGCATACCTATGATTGTCTTCTTCCAAGTTGCTGCTGAAAAATGCCAGCCCAGAGAGGATTACGTGCAAAATCAGACAGCATGGCCCTGGGGACCACCCTTCATGTCAACAACAATTCATGAATCAACACATTTAGGATATGTTTGTTCAGCCAACTATAAATCCACCTAACTATATTATCAACAAGCTCACATTTAACCATCATGCCCAAAGAGCATCCTGAGAGACTGTGCTTAAGGCCCCACTGAAATCAAAGTATCCTTGTGTATGAGATAACAATGGATGAACTGGTTGAGAACCCAGAGGTATTTGAGGTTTTTTTCCCTGTTCATTACGCACTTTCCCTCCTTTTTTGTAACTATACTATTGTCTTCCTTTGGAGATCCACCACTCACTCACTTTCAGTCTACTGGGTTCAGGTCTTGACTCCACCCCTCAACTCCATGGGTGGACATGTGACCCAGGACCAATCAGCATCATCCATCCTTCTGAGCACAGTATTTGGCTCAGGGATGGGTATATGACCAATGACAGCCCAATAAGACAGTTCCAAAGTTTTTGTTTTACTTACTGACAAAAAAGAGGCATCTTTCCACTGACATTCTGGAGAGAATATGATATAAGCCTGAGATCCTAGGGGCAACCTTGCTCCCCTAGGGAGAAGCCTGTCTGCAAATAACCAGCCCCAAACAACAGAGCTAAAAAACGAAGAGAAAGTGAAATTAAGTCATGATGACATCATTAGAGTACCTTAATCTATGAGGACTCAAGCCACTTCTATCCCTAACTTTGGTTACACAAGCCAATTAAATTTCTCCTTTTTACTTAAGCCATTTTAGTTGTCGGTTGATCTATTACAAGTAAAAGAGCTTGGCTGGTACATAATATTCTTTCAAAAATATGAGTTTGGCAAGTCCTATCATTTCATTTATCACACAGACATTTAGTATGTGCCTTTACAGTTTAAGGCACTTGCTAAACTCAGGGATATAACTGAGAATAAACTTGGTTCTGGCCTTTAGAAAGGTAGCTTAGTGAAGGAGACAGACAGCTAAAGACACAAATTATCAGAAAATATGTGGTCAGGGCCAGAGTCAAGTATAATTAATGTAGGAGCACAAAGACCAAACTGAATTGATTCTGCCTTTTAGGGTCCACGAAGCCATCAAAGAAAGGTGACACTTGAATGGATTCTTGAACCAGCTCCAGGGGAGTCAACAATTTCTCTTCTAATGTTCCCATATGTTTAATTAAGAAAGAAATCTAGAAATTTGCCAAGAAGAGATATTAAGATCACTAGGCTATGCTTTCTGGAACCCAGAATTTCCCCTTTAAAAAATAATAATTATAAAAGATATATATCCAGCCCTTCATCTCCTCCCTCATTTCCCATGATTTCCCTAAGATTATAAGACAGAGATTGGATGATCAAAACTAAGTCCATCCTATTTCTCTGGATGAGATTCATCTGAGCCTCAGGGCTAGAACTTGTTTAAAGCACTTTGAAGTTCTCTTTCCATTTTATAACGAAATTGGACTTTCACTTCCTGTTTGTTCCACACTGTCCCATATTAAGATCATTCCTCTAGAAGGAAAGATTGAGCCAAATGAAAGAAAGTGTTTCTGTGTCATCTGTTAATCTTACACCACCTAGTCCGAGCATGGTACCCATTCCTACCTTTCTCTTCTACTTCTCCCAGACATAGTTAATGATAAGATTTTAAAACCACGGTAATTTCTAGTATATGAGACATATCTCTGAAATTTTCTGTTTAAAGGACAATAATTAGGGTAAAGAATAATTTTGTGGTCTCACCAGTTATAACTTTATTTAATAGAGAAAATTCTCAAGGAAGAGTCGGTTTTTCTTTGCCATTTGTACAAGAGATGTTTATAAATATTTGCCCTTCCACAGTTCCCGCTGTTGGAACGGGTGCTCCCAAAGCTGACTAAAGCTAGAGTTGGCATCAGATCATCTCAATTGATGCAAGAAAAGCACCTGACCAAAAATGCAACAAGCTTTCATGATGATAGGGGGAAAAGAACTCAAAGTAGATCTTAAAAGTTGTAACCACAAAAGAAAAAAAAGGTAACTGTGTATGGTGGCAGATGTTAACTAGACTTGTTGTAGCGATCATTCCTCAATACATACAAATATCAAATCATTATGTGGTACAAGGAAACCAAGATCATGTTATATGTCAATTATACCTCAAAAAATAAAAATAAAAAAACATAAAACCTCTTAGCAACCTAAGAATAGATGACAACTTCCTCATTCTGATACAGGGCATGTACCCCAGAAAAAAGCCCTACAGGTAACATCATATTTAATGGTGAAGCATTGAATGCTTTCCCTCTAAAACAGGGACAAAAATGTTCTGCATCACTTCCACTCAGCATTGTACTGGAAGTCCTAAACAGTGCAATAAGGCAAGAAAAGAAATGAAAGACGAAAGATTAGAAAGAAAGAAGTAAAACGGCCATCATTAACAGATGACATCGTTGTAAATGAAGAAAACCTCATAGAGTATGTGAAAGCAAAAAAAAAAAACTACCAGAACAAATAAGTGGATCTATCAAGGTCTCAAGATAAATGATCAATATATAAAAGTTAATTTCAATTCTACAAAATAGCAACAATTAAAAATGAAAGTTAAATGGTATTACATTTTAAATACCTTTTAAAAATCTAACATCAAAGAATATATCCAATGAAAGATGTGCAGCACCTCTACACTAAGAATTACAAAATAATGCTGAGAGATATTTTTAAAAACCTAAATTGTTGGAGAGATATATAGTGTTCATCGGTTGACTCAATATTTTTAAGATGCACACTGTCCCAAATTGATACACAGATTTAATACAAAACATATCAAAATCTCAGTAGAATTTTTTGAAAAATTGAAAAGCTGATGCTAAAATGTAAACTTAAATTGAAAGGATCTAGAATTACCAAGCAATCATGAAAAAAAGACCAAAGCTGCAACAACTACACTATCTGATTTCAAGACTTACTATAAAGCTGCAGTGATCAAAAGAGTGTGGTATTAGTGTAAGAATAAAGCTACAGATCAGTGGAACAGAATAGAGAACACGATCACGTGATTTTTTTTTACAGAGTCACCGAGTCAATGAAATAGGAAAAGTCTTTTTAACAAATGGTACCAGAAGATCTGGATATATGTATATTAAAAAATGAGTCTCAACTTTTATCTAATACCACACACAAAAATTAATTCAGGATGCATCATAGACCTAAACATAAAAGCTAGAACCATAAAGTTTCTAGAAGATAAAATTTTTTCATAACTTTATAGTGTAGTCAAAGATTTCTTAGACAACATACAAAAAGCTAACCACAAAAGAAAAAAGATTATATATTGGACTTCATCAAAATTTTAAATTTCTGCTCATGAAAACACCAGTAGTATATGAATAGATAAGTCAGAGACTGGGAGAAAAATATTTGCAATGCATGTTTCTGACAAAAAGCTTGTAGCCAGAATATGTAAAGAACTCCTATAAGGCAATAATTAAAAGAAAAAAAAAAATAGTAACAGGTAAAAAAGACTGTAACAGACCCTTCACAAAGATATAGAAATGGGAAAACACACACACACACACACACACACACACACACACACGAAAAGATGCTCAACATAGTTAGTCATCAGGGAAATGCAAATTAAAACCACAATAAGATATTGCTAAATACACGTCAGAATGACTAAAATTAAAGGGACTAATAATACCAAATATTGGCGAGGATGTAGAGCACCTTAACTCTCACACTCCGTTGATGGGATAGTAAAATGAACAACCACTTTGGAGGACTCTTTGGTAGTTTCTTATCAATTTACACTGGCCCTCTGACCCAGAAAGTCCACTCCTAGATGTTTACCCAAAAGAAATTAAAATATATTCATACAATGGAAGACTAATTGGCAGTAAAAATGAAACACTGATCCGTGCAACAACATGGCTGAATCTCCAAAATATTATGTCGAGCAAAATGAAACCAGATACAAAGACTGCATACAGGGCTTCCCTGGTGGCGCAGCGGTTGAGAGTCCGCCTGCCGATCTGCTGAACCTAGAGCTTCTCTTCTTTAGGACTTCTTATTACATGAGATAATACGTAAAGCTTCCTTATTACTTAAGCCAGATGAGTGTGAACGATCACTTACTTGCAGGCAAAATATCCAAAACTTACACAAGAGCATGAGGAAATACGAGGCATTCAAGAAACTGACACAGCAACGTGACTGGAGTACAGAGAGCAAAGACGGTGGTGAGACACTGTCGCGCATATAGACGAGGCCATGTCACACATCCCAAGGTGATGGGAAGGCACTGAAGGAACACTGGTGTTCTAACTCCACTGTGGATAGGCAGGAAGGAGAAAACTTTGGCCATGGAATGAAGGTTTTGCGCATAGACTGACACATTGTAGCCTTAACTCTGGCACAAGCTCAACCATCTTTGGCTATGGCCGGGGTATGCAGAGCAATTCGTGCTTAGCAATCTGACTCGTCAGGAAATTCACTAAGAATATAAACTCCACCCCCCAGACCCACCTTTCTTTCACACAGTGATGCCAACAGACAGGCCAGGTGAGGGCATATGGGTTACTGACATGCAGGTCCCAACCACACAAGCAAGAGAAACCACACAGAGCTGACAGGATCCAGGTCTGAAGCTCACAAACTCCACTTCTCCTCTGATATCCAGATCACGCTCATCTGAACATTATCATAGGATCTCAGGCATTGTCCTCTGCATAGATGCCTTCCAAACTCCATCTCAAATCCTTCCTCCCTTTTAAATGAAAAGATGCCAAACCAAACAGCTCTTGCTTCCCATCAGCCTAGACTTCCTAGTATCTTGCTGATCAAGACACATTCTTCTCGCTGAATCAATCAATGTATGTTTATATGCTTATTTCAAAAGACATTTTATTTCTACTAATATATCATATAAAATATTCCCAAACATACATGACCACATGAGAATATCTTTTTATACACAGAGGTTCAAAGCAGGTACATTTCCCACACGGACTACTTAACTTTTTCCCACTATTTAAATATATTCAACTGCACTCCAGGTCAGCACTGTCCGTCACTCTGAGACAATATTCAATTGTTCCACAAAATTGTTATTACATATGCCAGGTGTTTTATAAGAAGGAAGTCAGGCATGTAATTGTGAACAAGACACATCTCTGAGTTAAAGGGGAGCAGACCAACAATGAGCTATCTCAAGAGTCGTCAGGGGCTTCCCTGGTGGCGCAGTGGTTAAGAATCCACCTGCCAATGCAGGGGACGTGGGTTCGAGCCCTGGTCTGGGAAAATCCCACATGCAGTGGGTCAAATGAGCCCGCGTGCCACAACTACTGAGCCTTCGCTCTAGAGCCCACGAGGCACAACTACTGAGCCCATGTGCCACAACTATTGAAGCCCGCACACCTAGAGCCTGTGATCTGCAACAAGAGAGGCCACCTTAATGAGAGGCCTGCGCACCGCAACGAAGAGTAGCCCCTGCTCACTGCAACTAAAAAGAAAGCCTGAGCACAGCAACTAAGACCTAATGAAGCCAAAAATAAATAACTTTATTAAAAAAAAGAGTCATCAGTGGGGACTTCCCTGGTGGCGCAAGTGGTTAAGAGTCCGCCTGCCAGTGCGGGGGACGCGGGTTCGAGCCCTGGTCCGGGAAGATCCCACATGCCACGGAGCAACTAAGTCCGTGCGCCACAGCTACTGAGCCTGCACTCTGGAGCCTGCAAGCCACAACTGCTGAGGCTGCATGCCACAACTTCCAAGGCTCACGAGCCTAGAGCCCATGCTCCACAACAAGAGAAGCCGCCACAATGATAAGCCCGTGCACCGCAACAAAGAGGGTCTCCTGCTCGCCTCAACCAGAGAAAGCCCGAGCCCAGCAATGAAGACCCAACACAGTCGAAAATAAATAAATTTTTTTAAAAAAATTAATATTACATTAAAAAAAAAAAAAGAGTCGTCACCGGAGACTTCATCAGAAGGCAAAGAAAAGGACAGGGTTTTATCAGCCTGGTACGGGGTGAGCATGGTGTTAAACTTCAGTCATGGGGATAGGTCAAAGTCGTTTCAAGGTCTTTCCAGCTTTCAGAGTATATCGTGTATAACCAGGAACAAAGCTCCGTGGAAGCTGTATGTCTTACACGTCTTAAATTTCCATTTACCAAACCACCACAGAGAAGTAAATAATTGGTAAAGAATGGTGAGTGGATCAAGAAAACAGACCTTAAAATGATCTAGGATACATGATGTAAATAAAATTTCACATTATATGAAAGTCCCACTCAGCAAATGTGATAGAATCGCAAAAGGGCAATGCTCAATACAACTTTAAATAATCATCATCACTATCGAGTGTCCACTATGGGCCACATGCTTTGATTCCTTACTACACACCTAAAAGGGGAAGGCTGTTAATGTCCCCCCACTTTGCAGGTGAGGAGTTTGAGGTCAGATTGGCTGCCCAAGACCACTGACCTAGTAAGTAGACAGCAGGATTTGAACCCAAATCTGACTCCAAATCACATCTTTCCACTAGTCCATGTCACCTTAAAGTTTTTGAAGCTTAGAGACCTTTGTCTGATGGTTCCCAAAGAACTTCAGTCTATGGCCTACTGTTAGGAGTAAGGTCAAAGGTCCTACAGACCCTGTGCTTCACTCTCTGTCAACTAACACTGTCAAATGATACCCTCGACCTGTAGCCACAGTCCACATGACCACAGAAGTCTTCCCTAACTCAGGAGATAGGGATTCTAGTGGAACTCTGCTACTGACTGCCCTCACATCTCAGTTCCCTTACCTATTAAATAGAATAATAACTGCCCTGACCTGCCTCACTGGCCCATTCAGAGTTAAATACTTAAGAGTGAATAGGCCCTAGATAGGTAAGAAAATCTTATTCCTTGTGAAGGCATTTTCACTTTGCATGGAGGTCCAGAATGGAAGAGCGGAAGGAGCCCTGAGATCAGAGTCAGGTGACCAGAAATAATAGTTCTTGATTCAGCCATTACTACCCATGTGTTCTTGGACAATCCTTTCCCTACCTTGAGCCTCAATGTCCTCATTCAGACGATGATGTCATTGCACCAGATCAGTAACTCTTCAAATGTGGCCCACTGCCCAGTGGTACACCACTCGCATTCTCTTCAGGAGTCTCAAACTTGACCAAGAAATAAAGGTGCTTTTATAAATTTCATGAGTAGATAGCCCCTCATTTCAAAGAATTATTTTTATGGACAGCTAAGGGTTACTTACCAGCAACATACTAATTAGGTTACTGTAATGTGTTACCAGTCAACTAAAATTAACGTGTTTCTAGTCTACAAAGGACTTAAATACTTGACAACATTCAATGCTCCTATGGTGAGTGGATCAAGAAACATGTGCAGATTGTTGGAAGGTCCACAGTTTTCAGGAAGAATATATTGGTATCAACATCATTAGCGCTATCTTTAGTTGATTGTGGCTCTCAATTACTGTTATGACTGCTTATAAATTAATGTTAATTAAGCTCCATAATTACTATTATAGATTGTAGTGGGTCATTTGATTAACCCTACCACGTGTGGTGATGCACTCTTGGGTCCACAGTGTTTGAGGCCTAGGATTTTCAACAGTTGGACTTTAAGGCATATAAGAACTGGATGCCTGGTCAAACTAAATATTTATTGAGCACCTATTATGTAACAAGTTCTGTTCCAGGTATTAGAATCCTTCTGTGAACAACAGAAGGTCCTGTCCTCCAAAACTGTACATGCTATTGGAGGATTATAGACAATAAACAAACAAAACAAGTAAGTAAGGCAATGCCAGGCATCAATCAAGTATGACGGAAAAGATAAAACAGGGTAATGTGGTAAAGAGGGAATGAGAAGGTTACTGTGGCCAAGATCAAGAACCTTCAAAGTCTTCTCTAAGGGAGTAACATGTAAGTTAAGAACTGAATAATGAGAAGCAGGTTCATGAAGATCTAGGTGAACTGCATTCCATGCAGAGGGAACAGCAAGTACAAAGGCTCTGAGGCAGGAACAAGCTTGGAGTATATCATGGTTTGGACTGTCATTCACCAAATGTATTCCTGTCCTCCTCCCACTGTGGACAGAAAACGCTACCCTGCCCCCTGATGTTGAGACTGGACATATGACTTGGCTTTGGCCAATGGGGTATAAGCAAATGTGGCATGAGCAAAGGCTTAAAATGGGCCTGTGTGATTGGCCTGCCCCCTAGGGTTTCTGCCTTGCCCACAAGAAGAGCATGCCCTGAGTAGTTGCTGGTACTTCATCCTGGGTTCCATAATGATCACACTTGGAGGAGAATTGAGCTCAAACTACTGTGAAGAGACAAGACCAGCTGGATTTTCAGCTTGAAGCAGAACCTCCTAGCCAAGCTCAGACTGGATCAGCTGATTCACTCAACTTGGAGTCCTATAAAAGTGAGAATAAATGTCTATCATTTTATGCTCCTGAGTTTGGGGGTAGTTTATTACACAGCAATAGCTGACTCATATAGCATGTTCAGACAGAGAGAAAATCGGTCTGATTACAGTGAGGAAGGAAGTCATCTTCCATACTCATATGCCAATATGGATGAGATAGCAAGGAGCCTGATAAGGCAGAGCTCTACAAGAAAGGTTTTAGCTTGGATTCTATTTTAAGTGTATTGGTAAGTCATTAGGGAGTTTTAAACATAAGAGTAATAGTATCTGGCTGCTGTATGTAGGATGGACCGCAGAGGTGCAAAAGTGGAAGATGGGATGCCAGTTAGGTGGCTATTATGATGTCCCAAGCAAGAAACGACAGTAGCTTAGAATAGGGATATGGCTATGAAAATGCTGAGGAGTGATCTAAGTCAAGATATATTATGGAGGTAGAGGAGATGGCTCTAATTAGTGGACTGGATTAGTGATGTAAAGATAAAAAGGTTCAAGGATACTCCCTAAGTTTTGGGTCTGAGCAACTGAGTAAATGATGGAGAAGGCTTGGGGTAAGAAGATGTCCAGAGTTGAGGAGTGGGGAAGGTGGGTGGTTTTGGCATCTCATGTTTGAGATGTTAACTAGGCAGTTAGGTGTTCAATTCTGCGTTTCCGGAAAGTGGTACAGACTAGAAATATAAATTTGAGTGTCAACAATGTATAGATGGCATTTCAAGCCACGAGACCAGGGGAGATCACCTAAAGACATGAATATGATAAGATACCTGAAGATACAACTTAGTCCAACATTTGGAGATATAGGAGCTGAGGATAAGTCAGCAAAGGACACCAGGAAATATGGGCCTATGCAAGAAGAAAAGCGGGCAAGGTCAGTAGCAGGAAATGAAGAGAAAAGTCATGGATCAAACTGAATTCATACATGGCTCTGAGTGCTTGCTGAAGACGATGTACATCTCATTACAAAAGAAAATAAAGGCCAAGAATCACTTTGAACAGTAATATCTCATTGTTATGATACCTCACCTCTAGAAAGTAGGGATAGATTTGGCAGGTGAGTCACAGGTCTTGTGCGTAAGTGGACTTTCGTTAGAAAAGTTTCAGAGTCACGGGATTTAATGTTTCTACAAGCAGAAAGAGAGCTCTGTGGAGTCTGTGACTAGAGACTGGGTAGGACTACATTAGTTCAGTGTAGATCATCTGGCATCTATATCTACTGGAGAGGTGTACACAGAGCCATCCTAGGTGGAAAGAACAGAATGCAAAGGAAGAGTGAGTTCTTTTATCCCCCTATCTCCCCCACCACCAAAAAGAAGCACTGCTATGGACTGGTGATATTAAGGGGCAGATAGTAGAGTCTTTAGTGTGCCAGAAGGAGAGGAGAAGGCAAGGCCCACAAAGACCAGGATCCTTGAATGTCAAGGAAAGGCATTGTGTTTGCTGCTGCTTGGAGGGATTTCCAGTCATTTCCCTCTTGGTTTCCCTTCACTGCCTCTTTGACCCCCTTCCTTGTCTACAGCCATTAAGGTAAGATATGGCTCAAAACCTTCTCCAGCTTGGGAAGATGTGTCCTTCGCAGCTCTTCACCCCTAAGAGAGCCAAATAAGAACCAGAGTGCAACGTGGATGGACATAGAGATTAACATACTAAGCGAAGTAAGTCAGAAAGAGAAAGACAAATATCATATGGTATCGCTTATATGTGGAATCTAAAATACGACACAAATGAACATATCTATGAAACAGCAACAGACTCACAGATATAGAGAGCAGACTTGTGGTTGCCCAGGGCTGGCAGTGGGGGGGAGCAGGGTGAGGTAAGTTTGAGATTAGCAGATGCAAACTATTATATATAGGATGGGTAAGCAATAAGGTCCTACTACATAGCGCAGGGAACTATGTTCAATATCCTATGATAAACCAACATGGAAAAGAATATGAAAAAGAATATAAATATGTATAACTGAGTCACTTCGCTGTACAGCAGAAATTAAACACAACATTGTAAATCAACTGTACTTCCATAAAATTTAAAAAAACAAAAAGAACCAGACTGATGCCCAGATAGAAACAACAGGCTTCTCTTGGAAAAAGAAGTCCTTCCTACTGCAAAGTCCACCTCATTAGAGGAAGTACCAGAGTTTGGGGCCAAAGCTCCAGCAAATAATAAAAATATTCCTTTGCTGACTCTTCATCGTCTAGCCTTTTGCTCCTCAAAGGGTGGTCCATGGGCCACATCCTAGGCCCACATCAGCGTCTCCCAGGAACTTGTTAGAAATGCAGAGTCTCAAGTCTTACCTCAATCTACTGAATAGAATCCATACGTTAGCAAGATCCCTGCAAGTTTCATACGCACAGTAAACTTGGAAAAGCATGACTACGGTATGTATGTCCCTTGGGACTTTGTAGGAAGGGATGACTGATGGAGCAGAGATGATGTATTCCTCAGCTCCCTGGCCAAATACCCAATACAATCTTCATGAGCACAAGATACTAGAATTCCAGGAGTTGAGAGAGGTTTGCACAAGACTTGTAGTGTTCCATGGCAGACTTAATCTTGATGGGTTCGGGTGGCTTGTCTGTATGTTCTCTGAATTACTCACCACTCCCAGAAGTCCATCTCTTAGAAACCCGAATCTCTGGAAAGTTTTTAGGGATGTTAACAGATATGAAAGCAAAGAAAGACCCTGATGATCTTGGTGGTTTGACAGGGAGGAATCCAAGATGCCTCTGCCCCTTTTATCCTAATTGGGGATATTAAATAAATCCTGATTATGTTCGTGGACTTCAGAGACAGGGGGATCAATTCAATCACAATGAGAAGGTGGCGTGAACAGGTAGAGAGGAATGAGAGCTCTTCTGCCAGGCGATGTAATATGACACGTTCTTAAGTTGAGATAGATAAAAAAAAAGCATACTGGTGGTAACACAAGGCCAGGTTCCAGCCGGGAAAAGTAAAAGGTCTCTATCTAAAATGCTGGCACTGAGAACCAGACCTGCATCAAGGTAGAGGGAAAAGCACCATCAGGAGGCATGAAGGCTTCAGGGACGAACGTGTGCACACAAAGCTACTACTTGGACTTTGCAGTAAGGACATCAGAAACCCGGGAAGGATTAGAATAGCTTAAAAACTGATTTTGATCTTGAAGTCAAATCAAGAAGAGTGGGAAAGAGAAAGAAGAAAAGGAAAGGAAAATCTCAGGACCAGTCCACAGTATTAGGCCTAAAAGTGGCAGAGAAGGAACTGAAGAAGCAGGTTGAAGCCATTTCAGAAAAGTTAAACCAGCAGAAAGAGGGACGGGAACACCAGACAGAATCAAAAAGAAAATATTAGAAAAAACAGATTCAAGTTCCTTTACTGCAGGCAAAGAGGTGCTAGGCAAAAGATTATTCCTGACATCACTGAAACAAAAAAGGGACCTAAGCCTGCAGAAATCAAATGCTGTGGAAAGACAAAGTAGGTGGATGCTGCGGCCTGGGGCACCAGTAGCAGCAGGAATCTGTTAAGGGGCTTCTCCATCAGGACCAAGGAAGAAAGGAGTCCTAAATCTGAGGAATTTCAGGGCCAGGGGCAGCCATGGAAGCTGCTGTTGCCCTAAATGGCATCGCAAGGCTAAGAAAGCTTCAGGATCCTGCAGTTTTAGAAAATGACAGAAAGGAGAGGAGGAGCCATGCCACTTCCAAGTTGAGTGACCCTGGACAAGTTACCTAACTTCTGAAGAACGGGGGGTAATAATAGCGTGGATCTCACAGGGTTGTTGCAACAATTCATTGGATTAGAAAAGTGTCTGGTGTGTTCAGCACTCAGTAAGTGCTGGCTTTTCTTCCCTCACTGCATGTAAATCCCATGAGGACAGGGATTATTGTCTGTGATTGCTATAAGCTTAGACACCTAGAATAGGACGTGGCAAATAGTAGTTGCTCAATAAATATTTGTTAGGTGAATGAATAGTTCTCTCTCTGAATCTTCATCCTAGTATAAGGGTGAAGCGTATTAGTAACTATTTCTTTTTTTGTTGTTATTGTTTTCCTTTATGGTTTATCACGGGATATCGAATATAGTTCCCTGTGTCATACGCTAGGACCTCGTTGTTTATCCATCCTATATATAACAGTTTGCATCTGCTAATCTCAAACTGCCAGTCCATCTCTCCCCCACTCCCCCTCTCCCTTGGCAACCATAAGTCTGTTCTGTATGTCTGTGAGTCTGTTTCTGTTTCATAGATAAGTTCATTTGTGTCATATTTTAGATTCTACATATAAGTGATATCATATGGTATTTGTCTTTCTCTTCACTTAGTATAATAATCTCCAGGTCCATCCATGTTGCTGCAAATGGCATTATTTCATTCTTTTTAATGGCTGAGTAATATTCCATTGTATATACGTACCACATCTTCCTTATCCATTCATCTGTTGATGGACATTTAGGCTGTTTCCATGCCTTGGCTACTGTAAACACTGTTGCAATGAACACAGGGTTACATGTATCCTTTTGAATTACAGTTTTGTCCAGATACATGCTCAGAAGTGGGAGTGCTGGATCATATGGCACAGAGTTACTGTGTATCTTGTTGTCTATCTCCGGATGGGTCCTTTAAAAACCACCCTTCCAGACCACTCGACTTTTCTGGACCATTCCCCACCTGCCTTTCCCATTCCACCCCCCACTGTACATCAAACACTCCCTCTGGGGAGCCCTGCAGACAGTGAGGGGAGGTCACTTCCTCTCTCTGTGCCCAGGGAATGGCTGGGGAAGATGTCCATGAATGTGTCTGTCATTTACCCAGCTGGATCCCACCCAAATCCCACTGCACATCAGTTGAGCAAGGGGCCCCTGTGACGTTCACTGCCCAAGGTTTCTGGAAAGACACTGTCAAGAGAATGACAGAAACGGGAAAGTGCTTTTACCATGCTACAGCTCCCACTCTCTCTGCCTCGACAGAAAACGTAAACACTGGCAGGCAAGCAGCTGGGTTACTGTCTGTTGGGAACGTTTAAAGTTCATTGCAGCTCTATTGACAATAGCCAGGACATGGAATCAACCTAAGTGTCCATCGACAGATGAATGGATAAAGAAGATGTGGCACATATATACAATGGAATATTACTCGGCCATAAAAAGAAATGAAATTGAGTTATTTGTAGTGAGATGGATGGACCTAGAGACTGTCATACAGAGTGAAGTAAGTCAGAAAGAGAAAAACAAATACCATATGCTAACACATATATATGGAATCTAAGAAAAAAAAAAAGGTCATGAAGAACCTAGGGGCAAGATGGGAATAAAAACACAGATCTACTAGAGAATGGACTTGAGGATACGGGGAGGGGGAAGGGTAAGCTGTGACAAAGTGAGAGAGTGGCATGGACTTTTATACACTACCAAACGTAAAATAGCTAGCTAGTGGGAAGCAGCTGCATAGCACAGGGAGATCAGCTCCGTGCTTTGTGACCACCTAGAGGGGTGGGATAGGGAGAGTGGGAGGGAGGGAGACGCAAGAGGGAGGGGATATGGGAACATATGTATATGTATAACTGATTCACTTTGTTATAAAGCAGAAACTAACACACCATTGTAAAGCAATTATACTCCGATAAAGATGTTTAAAAAAAAAAAAAAAGAGCTACAAAGCACAGCAGGAAGCTAAGAGGCAGCATTCATTGATGGGGAGCATTTGGCTCCCAAGAAACAACCAAACAAGGGTGGTGTGTGTCCTGCCCATCCCCAAATACAGCCCGTAAGACAGAGTGACATCGCCGCTGCATGAGGTCACTCTTACCTGAGGGCTCTCTCCTCTGCACGTTCCACTGGGCAATGTTAGCAGGCCCTGGAAGGCACTGCCAAGCCACCGCCATCTTCTCAGCGCTGTCTGCTGACCCCTGTGGCCTCCCTCCCTCCCCCTTCACAGGCAGTGCATCCTCAAGAATGTTCTACAGCGACAGCTGTGCTATCCAGGACACTAGTCAGTGCAGTGTGAACCACACTTTCAAGGAATTCACTAATTGAAGCAAAGTCTGGCTCCTCTGGAGTTAAAGACCAGGGCACCACCGCCTCCGAGGAGGAGAAAAGAAAGAAGCCCCATCCCTCGCATCTCCATGGCTCTTAACCAGTCTACAGGGCTCCTCCCCAGATGTTACCTCACCGGTGATTCACAAACCCCTGGGAAATTGGTATTATTTCCCCCACTTTACAAGTGAGGGACATGGCCCAATGTCACGCAGTTAGTCCTGGCCAAGTTGGGACTTGAATCCAGGTCCCAGTCCAGAGCCCAGGCTGTTGGTGAATTTTACCAGAGAAGAATGAAGGGAAAAAAAATAAATAGCCTCTTTGAAAAACATCACATTTTCTTACAAGAGTTCAAGGAGTAAAGCGACCCAGATTTTGATTCCACAACAGCTTAGACCATTCTCTCCTGGGACCTCCTGTCCAAGCTGAAGCACTCTTGTTCAAAACCATCAGTGATTCCCCATCATCTGCGCTCCCTGGACCCAGAAAACCCAGCGCCCTGGACAGCACCTCAGCGCCTTTCTTTCTCATTCATCCATTCAGTCTGTCTGCACCGAGCACTTCTGTGCACCAGTGCTCTGCCAGGCCCTAGCATCTCTGCCCAGACCGTCTCCTGCCTACTCCTCAACCTGCCCCCACTCACCAAGGCTTGGAGGATCCTCTCGTGGGATGCTTTCCCAGACACCATACACACATGCATGCACACGTGCATTCACACACACACCCCTCCAACCCACAGCAGAAATATTTGCTATGATCTCACAATCCTTTAGATTACATTTTTTCACACTACTTATAGTGTGTATAAATACCTCCCTTTGCCACTCAACTGAGTATTACTAGCATACAGTAGCTGAACACCACAAAGAACCTAACTCATGGAGCTTATATCCAGTGGGGAAGAAACACATCAAATTCACATGTAACTGCAAACAACAATTCCTGTTGGTTCCAACTCAGAGTGCGGTACAGTGCCTACATAATAGTAGCTCTTAGTAAATATTTGAGTTTTTCCCACTCTGAACTTTTACAAATGGAATATTTATCCTAGAATCCTGTAGAGCATTCCATGGAAATAGTATCAACAATAATGTGAATTACGGCTGATGCTCATTGAATATGATGTGCCAGTTGCTCGCTAATCTCTCTGCAGGAATTAACGTTCCTCAATCTTTACAACAGTCTTTAAGTTCCTTAATCTTTACAATCTTTTCACAGATGGCAAGATTGAGGCACACAGAAGTTGAAGCATTTGTTCAGGGTCATATTCCTTTTGACCATTATCATGTATTCACGGATTGCCAGTAACAGCTTATTTCAATTGATGGCAATAATTATTGCTTTTTATCCCTCTACTGGGCATATACCCAGACAAAACCATAAATCAAAAAGAGACATTCACCACAATGTTCATTGCATCACTATTTATAATATCCAGGTAATGGAAGCAACCTAAATGCCCACAGACAGACGAATGCATAAAGATGTGGTACATATATAAAATGGAATATTACTAAGCCATAAAAAGGAATGAAATTGGGACATTTGTAGAGACGTTGACGGATCTAGAGACTGTCATACAGAGTGAAGTAAGTCAGAAAGAGAAAAACAAATCTTGTATATTAATGCATATATGTGGAACCTAGAAAAATTGTACAGATGAACCGTTTTGCAAGGCAGAAATAGAGCAACAGATGTATAAAACAAACGTATGGACAACAAGGGGGGAAAGCTGTTGGGGGTGGTGGTGGGAGGAGTTGAGAGATTGGGATTGGCATGTATACATTTATATGTATAAAGTAGATAACCAAATACAACCTGCTGTATAAAAATATAAAATTAAATTCAAAATAAAAAAATAAAATTAAAAAAAATAATAATAATAATAATTATTGCTTTTTATAAGTAAATTGCCCCACTTCAGCCAACGGGAGCCTTTTCACTGTTCCTCTTGGCCATTTTTTGCACTAATCCAGATATATCTGAAAGCAGACAACCCAGGGCCATCGTGATATTCCCCTGCCCCAAATTTCATAATTAGCTACATCTAGGGAGCTCCGGTCCCCTTCAATGGAGAACAACATTAGAGACAAAACAGGAAGCCAGGGCTTCCCTGGTGGTGCAGTGGTTGAGAGTCCACCTGCCTATGCAGGGGACACGGGTTCGTGCCCCGGTCCGGGAGGATCCCACGTGCCGCGGAGCGGCTGGGCCCGTGAGCCATGGCCTCTGAGCCTGTGCGTCCGGAGCCTGTGCTCCGCAACGGGAGAGGCCACAACAGTGAGAGGCCCGTGTACTGCCAAAAAAAACAGGAAGCCAGAGGGCCAAGACTGAAACCAGGTTATCAGACTCAAGAGCCCGGGAAAATAATAAAAATAGGAGTAAGAAAACAAAAATTAACAGGAGGGAGAATGCTATGCACAACTACGGGATGTAAGTGGGGTTGGGGAGGAAGAAAGGGTCTGGAGATGATTGATTTTTGCTGTATAAATTTTAGGATTATTTCCTTTGTTACAGTGAAAAAGTAGTTTGCAATTTAAAAGATAAATACAGAATGTTCTATAAAGTAAATAAACTAATGCCACATTTTGAACACTGGTCAACAGAGCACAGGCCTGAGAAACCCCATGGACCAAGGAGACCTCTGTCCTCTCTGGATGGAGAGAAAAGCCAAGACGGCTCTAGAACTTCTAGACCATCCCAAACCACAGTGAAGGGGCTCAGCTTCAACTCTGAGCTGAGTGCCCAACTTCCTTCCTGACTGGGGGCACCTTGGGATCCTTGTTTGCACCATCCCTGTGTGCTAACAGCTGTTCCTCCTCAGCCAGTGGGTACCTGGGGTTCCTGGGGCAAGGCCAGTGTGCCCTGTGGGAGCTCTGATCCCCTCCCCGCCCTCTCACCTGCCACCCATGAGAGCAGAGGGGGCGTGAGGAAGCATTCTCTACCATATCACATCACCCATTGTAGTTTCTTCTATTTCACACCTACTTCTCTCACCTCAAACCTCCACCACCTCCCCTAGCCCTCCATGGATGACCTCACTTTTATTCTACTGAGAAACTAGAGGAAACGACCTCATCTTTGCACCTTTAAGTCTGCCAACCTCATGGCCCCGTATTCACTGTCCTCTGTATTCACTGTCCTCTGTATGTATGATACCCTGCCTCCCCTCTGGCTGCCAAGGATCAGTTCGCCCTGCTCCTAAGATCAGTGCCCCACTCATGTATGGGATTCCAGCTCCTCTCACCCCTGTTCAAGGACCTCCCTCCCGCTATTAGTACCCCTCTCTCCTGCATCATTCTTCTTTATTTACTGAAGTATAGTTGATTTACAATATTGAGTTAGTTTCAGGTATACAGCATAGTGATTCAGTTGTGGGAGTTTTTTGCAGATTATATTCCATTATAGGTTATTACAAGATATTGAGTATAATTCCCTGTGCTATACAGTATATCCTCGTTGCTTATCTATCTTATATATAGTATTGTATCTGTTAATCCCACACTCCTAGTTTATCCCTTTTCCCCCCACTTTCCCCTTTGGTAACTATAAGTTTGTTTTCTACATCTGTGAGTCTGTTTCTGTTTTATACATATTATAGATTCATTTGTATTATTTTTTAGATTCTACATTTAAGTGATATCATATACTATATTTCTTTCTCTATCTGACTTATTTCACTAAGCGTAATATTCTCTAGGTCTATCCATGTTGCTGCAAATGGCAATATTTCATTCCTTTTCATGGCTGAGTAGTATTCCACTGTGTATATATATGTACCACATCTTTATCCATTCATCTGTTGATGGACATTTGAGTTGCTTCCATATCTTGGCTATTGTAAATAGTGCTGCTGTGAACATTGGGGTGCATGTATCTTTTCAAATTAGAGTTTTCTCCAGATATATGCCCAAAAGTGGGATCGCTGGATCATACAGTAGCTCTATTTTTAGTTTTTTAAGGAACCTCCATACTGTTTTCTATAGTGGCTGCACCAGTATACATTCCCACCAACAGTACGAGGGTTCCTTTTTCTCCACACCTTCTCCAGCATTCGTTATTTGCAGACTTTTTGATGACAGCCATTCTGACTGCTGTGAGGTCATTGTGGTTTTGATTTGCATTTCTCTAATAACTGGCAGTGCTGAGCATCTTTTCATGTGCTTTTTGGCTGTCTTATGTCTTCTTTAGAGAAATGTCTATCTAGGCTTTTCATATATAGCTTTCATTATTTACGGTATGTTCCATCTATACCCACTTTGGTGACAGTTTTTATCACGAATGAATGCTGAATGTTGTCAAATGCTTTTGTTAATGTAGTGTATCACACTGATTGATTTGCATATGTTGAACCACCCTTGTGACCCTGGAATGAATCCAACTTGATTATGGTGTATGATCTTTTCCACGTATTGCTGGATTTGGTTTGCTTATATTGTTGAGGAATTTTTCATGTATAGTCACCAAAGATATTGGCCTGTAATTTTTCTTTTTTGGTAGTGTGTTTGGTTTTGGTATCAGAGTATTTGGAGGCCTCATAGAATGAATTTGGGAGAGTTCCTTCCCCTTCAATTTTTTTTGAATGGTTTGAGAAGGATATGTATAAGTTCTTCTCTGTATGTTTGGTAGAATTCCCCAGTGAAGCCATCCAGCCCTGGACTTTTGTTTGCAGGGAGTTTTATTACAGATTCTACTTCACTTCTAGTGATCAGTCTGTTCAAATTATGTTTCTTCTTGACTCAGTTTTAGCAGGCTGTATGTTTCTAGAAACTTGTCCATTTCTTCTAGGTTGTTGCATTTGTCATATAATTGTTCATAATATTCTCTTATGATATTTTGTATATCTGTGGTATTGGTTGTCATTTCTCCTCTTTCACTTCTTATTTTGTTTATTTGGGTCCTCTCTCTTTCTTCTTGGTAAGCCTGGCTAGAGGTTTGTAGATTTTGTTTATCTCCTGTTTAATTGTCTCCACTATGTTATTCCCACTCAATTTCAAATATGTTATATCTCCTGCCTTAAAACAAAACAAAAACCTCCCTATAGACGCCAAGTCACCTTCCAGCAGCTGCTCCTTTTCACTGTTCCTCTTCATAACAAAACCTCTCCAAACGCTTGCCTATACTTGCTGTCCCTGCTTCTTTACCTTCCTTTCTCTCTTCAACTTCACTTTCTCTTTTAACAAGCTTCGTCAGAGCCACTCCATTGAAGCTGCTCTAGTTAAGGCTAAGAAAAGATGCTTATCTTGCCAAATCCACTGGACCATTTGGTTCCTCATCTCCTTCAATCTTCAGCAGCATTTGAACCAACCATCCACGCCTTCCTCATAAGCATTTGTCATCCATTGCAAAACCCTCTGCGTCTTCTTCTTAAATTCCAGGTTGGTTCTTCTCAGTTCCCATTGCCGGCTCCTTCTACTCCAGATTTTAATTGTTGAGGGACCCATGGATCAATCTTTGGACCTCCTCTCTGTCTACACTCACCCCCCAACACTCAATATGAGTTTGTACCAGAATTATCTGGAGGGCTTGTTAAAACACACATCACTGAACTCTACACCCAGAGGTTCTGATTCAGTCAGTCCAGAGAAGAGCTTAAAAATCTGGATTTCTATCAAGTCACCAGGTGCTACTGCCACTGCTACTCATCCATGGACAACATTTTGAAAGCCGCTGCCCTACATGATTTCAACACGCCCTTGGCCTCAAATACCACACTGGTGCTGATGACACCCAGAAATATACCTCCAGCCCCACCTCTCCCCTTAACTCTGGACTTGTAGGACCCAATGCCTCTCCCCTTAACTCTGGACTTGTAGGACCCAATGTCTCCTCACTTCTCCTGTGGACATTAAATAGGCTCCCCAAACACAACATGACCTAATAGGACTGAATGACAGCAGCATCCCCACTAGTCTTCCCAGTGGCAATAAGAAGGCAGCCTTGATTCCACCAGATCCCTCAAGCCCCATATTCAGTTCATCACAAATCCACAAATCCTGTTGTCTCTACCTGCAAAATACATCCCAAACCTGAACACTGCTGACCACCTCCTCCACGACATTCTTAGTCAAAGCAATCATCTTCCCTGGACCCCTGCCTGTAAGCCTCCTGTCTGATCTCTCTAGTATACCCTTGGCCCTCTGCATTCTATCCTCCACAGAGCGCCAGTCGTATTTCAAAAACGCAACTCATACATCATTGCCCCACTCAAAATCCTCCAACTGCTCTCACCCATGGAAAATAAAGTCCAAATATGATCTGGCCTTTGCTTACCTCTCTGATCTTAACTCCTACTACTTAACTCCTACTACTATCCTCACCCTCTTCACTTTAGTCACCCTGACCTCCTAGATTTTCCTCAAACTCACCAAGCTTGGAGCCTCTGTACTTGCAGTTCCATCTACCCAGTATGCTTTTCCCCCAGGATATGGTATAGCTTCTTCCATTACTTCAGCAAGTCTCAGCTCTAACATCATCTTCTTCTTCAGACCTTTTATAAGCACTTGATCTGAAAAGCACCCTTGTCACCTGTACCCTGTTATCTTCCTTTTTTTCATAGTACTTATCGCTAACTGAGCCTTACTATATATTTGTCTACTGACTGACTTGTCTCCACTAGAATGCAAAGTCCATGACAGTAGAGACTGTCCCCTTCCTTGCTGTATTCTCAGCACCTCGAATAATAGCTGGCAAATAGAATACACTCAAAATTTTGTTGATGACTAAGTAAATGAATGAATGGTCCTCATCTCTGTTCAAAATTATCTTGTAATTTCTTTGTTAGTGTGCTTATTATCTGTCTCTTCTGATCTACACAAGCTCCATGAGGGCAGGGAATTTGCTTTCTCATTCACTGCTCTAGCCTCAGCAGCTGGACACTGGCAGGCGTGTGGCAGGCACTCAACAAATACTTAACAGGAGTTAAACTTTTGCATGGGGTCCACCCCTCCCCAGTAGAGTCTCAGCCTACACCTAGGGCCCTTTATCTCTTCTCATCTCCCATTCTCCCCTCCTCCGACTCTGCTTCGGACCTCCACCTGTTCCTGCCCCTTCTGGCCTGTGCTCCCAATCTAGTTTTTGCTAGGTATGCCTCACCTTGAGCTCAGACCACACCCTGAAATTGCAGTCGTCCTGGAGAAACTCCCAAGGCACGTGTAGGTTAATTTCTACTGCTGATGAACTACCTCAGTCTATGACAATTTACAGTCACTCCCAGGAGGCAAATGCATGAGGCCAAGAGCCTATGGAGAGCGCTAAACTGTAGTTGGCAGTCCCAGCGGCAGTTGAAAAGGTGCAATGTCCTTCTCTCAGAGCAGCAGGCATAGAGCGGAGCCAATGGCTCCCCAGAACCTATGGAAAGAAGTGAGGAAAGGGAAATGGCAAGAAGAAAGAGGAAGGGGGAAGCTAACACCACTTGGATACAGAGCTGTTATTTTTTTTACATGATTTCATTTAGTGACGGCTATCCCTATCCTACAGACGAAGAACTGAGACCTGGAAAGTTTGAGGAACTTCTTGATGTTTACCCAGGAAGTAAATAACAAAACTAGGACTTGAATCTACTAGAATGTAAGTTGTGCAAGGATAGGGGCTGGTCTTCATGTTCTCCACTGTGTTCCCAGCACTTGGAAGAGTACCTGGCATTTCAGTGAATGTCTTACTGAAAGAAAGAATGAATGAACCCAGGTCTAAATGATACCAAAGTCCATGCCTTCCCCACCATAACTTCCTGAGCCTGGCATTCAAAGCTTCTCACAGCCAAGCCCTAACCTGCCTTTCCAGGTTTCTCTCCCACGTATTCTCACATGAACTCTTTATTCAAGCCAAACTGTCCTCTCACTGTCCCTTGATCATGGTCCCCCTGTCCCTTTGCACATGCCATTCCCCCAGCATCCTATGTCTTCCTCCCCCTCTCAGCCTAACCCAGCCCTACTCATTCTTCCGCTCCTGCTGCGAGTCCT
This sequence comes from Neophocaena asiaeorientalis asiaeorientalis, assembly GCF_003031525.2. Taxonomy (NCBI): domain Eukaryota; kingdom Metazoa; phylum Chordata; class Mammalia; order Artiodactyla; family Phocoenidae; genus Neophocaena; species Neophocaena asiaeorientalis. Next base: position 2,513,348 of record NW_020175186.1, on the reverse strand, counting down.
TCTGGATCCCGCCAGCCCTGAAGCATCTCTGAACCTCACCCCTCCACCGCACCCACCATCGGGGAGCCATTCAGGAACACCAGTGATGCCCCATATGGCTTATCATCTTTTCACGCACACCTGTATTGCCTCCCTAACTAGACTCTTCTGGTAGTGACCTTGGCAGCAAAACTACAGGAGTACCCCCAAACTTTTCATGCAGAATGAAAGGACAAAAGCCATAGTAAAGGGAGCAGCTAAGACCCACCAGCCTGCGGGCTCCTCCAGGGAGGATTCACACCTTATCTACACACTCATTCAAACCAGCCTGAGCAGAGCACCCACAATGTGCCTGACACTGCTCAGAAGCCAGACCCGGTCCCTCCTGCCCCACAGTTGCTCCTGATGAAGCTGGGGAACCAGTCCTAGAAACCGATCACTGAAATGTAAGGTTACGAGTGCTGAGATGAAGGTCAAAGAAGCCATCCCCTCTAAGCTGCGCTATTGTTTTAGTAAAAGCTTTAGAGACAAGCAATACCACCTTCAGTGACTATATGTACACCTTGACCGTAAGACACACCATGTTAAAAGGTAAAATGCGAATCTCAAAATAGAGAAAATACGGTAATACCGACCACAGAAAGCTGATGGGGATTGAAGGTGGAACTTAAGCACCATCTTCCACTCACTAAGATCCACAAAGCACAAGAACCAAGAGGGAACAGGCAGGAGGAAAGGGCAAACTAGGTAGGTCTCAAGTGGACGTAAGTGAGCCCGATGTACATAAGATCACCTAAGCACCCCCATCACCTCCTCCCTCCACCAACAACAGGGAAAGAACCTGGGAAATGACAGCTGGTGAGAAAAAGACTCAAAAAGGCAGCACAAAAACTGTGAACAATCCTAGTGGGAAATCAGGGCAAATCCTAGGAAGGATGGGTCCCAGGAGAGATTCCCTGAGAAATGCTTCTCTAGAAAAGGAGCTTTGGAGAGTACACCAGTGATGTCGGATGAGGGAAGCCCCTTAGTTAAACAGAGTCTGCTAAGACAGCCCCTTAGTTAAAGAGGGTCTGCTAAGACAGCCCCTTAGTTAAAGAGAGTCTGCTAAGACAGCCCCTTAGTTAAAGAGAGTCTGCTAAGACAGCCCCTTAGTTAAAGAGGGTCTGCTAAGACAGCCCCTTAGTTAAAGAGAGTCTGCTAAGACAGCCCCTTAGTTAGAGAGTCTGCTAAGACAGCCCCTTAGTTAAAGAGGGTCTGCTAAGACAGCCCCTTAGTTAAAGAGGGTCTGCTAAGACAGCCCCTTAGTTAAAGAGGGTCTGCTAAGACAGCCTCTTAGTTAAAGAGGGTCTGCTAAGACAGCCCCTTAGTTAAAGAGAGTCTGCTAAGACAGCTGGGGATAAAACCAATGTGTGTGCATGCACATATGCACAGCCTACCACACACGTATGCGCACACCTACTCCCATTACAGACACTAACATCTGTCATTGACTCAACACTTACTAATGCCAGGCGCGTACTTAGCATTTTTCACGCATGCTTTCTGTTTTGACCCTCATAGTAACTCTGTGAGGTGGTTATTATTCTCCTTATTTGACAGGTGAGAAAACTGACATGCAGAGAGGTAAATTACCTAACCCACCCCACTTATAAACGGTGGGTCTGGAATTTAAACCCAGGTCTTTGCTACCGCATACACACACAGCCCCTCCCCAAGCACACACTCACACTCACACCCATGCCCACATCACACTCCCAAAGCCACAGGAGTACATTCACACACATAACTTCACACACACCGCTCCACACCTCTTCTGCACACCCTCATGGTGAACCCCCTTCCGGCCTAGCTCACATGCAGTTCTGTAGTTCTAGAAGGTTCTTTCAGCCATGAACTCCTGAAGCTCCAGCTTTCTCCTCCTCTTTCATCTGGCCACAACCATTAGCCCGTTAAACCCAACAGAATGATCTCCCAGCGTGGTCTCAAGTCACGCAACGGAACCTCACCAGGTCACCTCCAAAGTCTTGCAACTTGCCAAGCTGTGAAAGTTCTCACAACGCATCTGAAGCCCCTAGTGCCTCACGCAGGTGCAGACCTCCCCGGGTATCTGCAGAACTGCATTTCTCAAGGTGAAGAGCAGAGTTAAGGGGTGCGGGTGTGAATGCCCCTGCTGGGGCTGCAGCTTGAAGATACCAGAGAACCCAGGCCTGGACATCCCAATGAACTCACCAGTGACAACTGGATGTCAGGAAATTATAGTGGATTTAGAGCCACAAAGAAAAATGGTGATCATAGGAAGCCTTCAGAGATGATGTATCCTTCCCCTGAATTTAAATAAAACTATTCAAGACAGAGCCAACTCTAACCACTCAGGAGACTTAATTCATCCTTCAATCACCCCCTTTTAGTCAGGAAGTTCCTCCTTGGGTATAAACTACACTCCTCATGCAGCCAGGCACTGGCCCTGGCCTCTGTGGGGATGGGGACAGCTGGCTGCCACCACCCTTATTGTGCACATCCAGGAACCCAATGGAAGGCGTGCTGCCCTCGGACCCCCGCTCTCCAAGATGAATGATCCCAAGTCTCAGGGCCTTGCCCCAAAGCACGTACTTTCTGTTCAAAGCAGCAATCACACACCATTCCCAGGCACAGACCAGAGGTGCTTGCCTCATTTTCCCCTTATTAATGCTGTAGGAATACACCACGGCAAAGTGGGTCAAGCACAGGGTCTGGGGTCAAAGAGGTCTGGGTCCAAGTACTAACTCTGCCTCTTAACCTCTCTGGGCCTTGGTTTTCTCATCTGAAAAATTAGGGCTGCTATGAAAATGAATTCAATAGAGTGAATTCTATTTGTAAGGGACTGCACACATCTTTGGGAATATGGAAGCAGTAGACCCTTTCCCCAGAAAAATACATAGATTTGCATGCAACTTCAGGGGGCCCACAGATTCACCAGGCTTGTTCATGGACTCCAAGTTGAGATCACTGAGATACAACAGATGCCTCCTAGCCAAGCACAGTAACTGTTAGTTATTAATATTAATAACATAGTACTATTAATAATATTTTATATATTTGCTTACCTCCCAACTACATTTTCATTTGCTAAAGGATAGGAATCATAACATGGACCTGCCTGTAATTCATAATTCCTACACAGTGCCTTGCAGTTAGCGAGCCACTAGGCCCTTTGATGATTTGGTCCAATGGGGAGGCTGTATGTCTTAAGGTCCTGTGAGATTCAGAGAAGCCGGGTATGCTCCTTGGAAATCCATCTTCTCCCTACATTTGGGAGTTGCTGCCACTACACTGGAGCTCGAGCCAGAGATGGAACAGCTCCTTTCCTTTTCCCTTGGCCCGGACAACCTCAGTCATCCCAGCTACCAGGCATCCGGAGTGCATCCAATTTCCTCCCTGTTGGCTTGCCTTCCCCACCACCATGGCAGAAGAGGACATAAAGTTAGGAGAAAGAGGTGACTGCATTCTCTTGTGAGAAGTGCCCAGCACAGCATAGCACCAGATACAAGGGAGAACTTCAGTAAATGCCAAGCACAGAGATGATGGATGAATGGATGGATGGATGGATGGATGGATGGATGGAGATGAGCAAGGCCTGAACCAGAGATCAGGAAATCTCAGAACTAACTCTTCATAAGACCTGGATTCTAATTTTTATTCTGCAAGTAACAAGCAGTATCACCTTCTATAAATCCTTTCCCACTCTGGACGTCTGTTCCCTCACCTGTAAAGTGAGAAAACAGGGCTAAAAAGGTGATTATGTTTATAGGACACCCAGATTCATGAACTTGCTTTGCTTTCAAGCCAGAGAGGGCCCTGGAAGCCATTTACACTAGTCCCACGGTGATGCAGCCAGACGACTGCTGCCACCAACACATCTGCCACGGAGCTGCTCCCAGTTACTCTTGTCGCCCAGATGCATGCTCGAACAATTCCTCCCCTCTCATCAGGCCACTCACCTTCATCTCATGCTCTGGGGCCTCCCTGATGCCACAGAGGCAGGAGACATCTCAGGACTCACATGGCATCCACGCACATGCAGCCCAGATGTCTTGAAACATAGATGCTTCATGGTAGGAATTTGGACCCATGGGAGTTAGGAGTCAACAGGCACATTCTTCTCTCGTCCCCCCTTAGTGTACGGACCATTTGGAGAGGCGATGACAATACATGACCTCTATGAGTACATCCTGAGAGACGGAACAATCAGCTTGCCAGGAACCCATGGCCTGCTTGGTGACGCTCTCTCTTAGACTCCCTCCTCCTCTGCTTCATCTTTTAAGACTCGCACTCCTCAATAAAGTGTTGGTGCAGAAAGTGATGATCTCGTATGTACCATGTGCCACTGTCCACTGTGTGTCTAGCACTGTGTATCACCTGGGCTAACTGCAGCTACCACAACAATAATTAGCATTTATTGGGCACTTACTACCAGCCAGGTACGGGCGTAAATGTTTTAAACCAGGAAATCCTTTATCCACCCCCCGAAACACTTACGGTTATTATCTCCGTTTTACAGATGAAGAAACTGAGGTATGTCTAAGTCAAGTACCTTATCCAAGGTTACACAGTTACTACACAGGGGAAGTGAGATACTCAAAACATTCCTGTGGAATGAATGATACCGCTATCTTCTTTGACAAGTGAGAAACAGAGACTGAGAGAGGTCAAGTCAGTTGACAAAAGTCACACAGCAATTAAGTGGCAGAGCTGCAACTTGAAATTCTGGAGTATACAGCCTACTATGCCCCCTCCAAGGATTCTTTCAACTCTGACATATTAACCTGTTAAGTCTCTGATGAAAGATAGAATCTTCTGGTGCTCCTCTCATTCCCAAGGCCAAAGTCCTTCTCTTCACCAACTGCTCTAGTTTTCCCACCTGCTTAGTCCCAAGGTGTCAAACTCCGTCCTCTATCTCTCTGAACTTTTCTAAAAATATTCAGTCCGTTGTTCTAGACTGTAAACCTGCTCACAAATATTTCCTGCCCATCGCTAGAAGAGAATTGTACTCCCCGTCTCCTTTCATTTAAAGCTTGGCAATACCCCTTGCTTCAGCCAATGAAATTTGAGCAGAAGTGACACATATTACTTCAGACCAGTAGCTTTAAGAGCCAGCAGACACTTCACCTTTCTTTTTCCCTTTGCCACAGCAATGGCCAGGCTATTGACAGAGGTTGCACTAGATCTCAGAGAGCGAAAAATATGAAGGAGAGAGGTGGCCAACTCATGAAGGACACATGGCATGAGCAAGAAATAAACTCTTGATCTTGTAAATCACTAGGTGTTTATTGCAACAACACCTAGCCTTCCTGTCAATACGTGAATTGGTACAAAGAAATGAGGTGTTGCTGTAACAACACAACAACAACAAGAGATAAACTAAAAATATGTGGCATTGGCTTCTGGCAGAGGGCAGAAAGAAACTGTATTATTAGAGACTGGAAAGATGTTTATTTCTATTATACAGTGATGGAATATTTGGTAAAGCTGTCATCTGAAATAAACTGGAAGACATAAATGTACCTGGTGAGCACATTTATGCCTCACAATTCTGGAGGCTAGAAGTTCAAAATCAAGGCGTTGGCAGGGTGAGTTCAGGTACACTGACCAGAAAGTTAGTATATGCCTCAATTACTATTGGCTGCATTTGACAAGGACTAGGGGAAAGAGATGTGTTATGCATTGAAATTGGTCCCCCCAAAATTCCTACATTGAGGTGCCCACCCCCCATACCTCAAAATGTGACCATATTTGGAATAGGTTCTTTACAAAGGTAACAAATTAATACGTGGTCTTTAGGGTGGACCCTAATCCAATATGATTAGTGCCCTTATAAAAAGGGGAAATTTGGACACAGACATGTAGATAGAACGAAAACAATATGATGAGACATAGAGAGAAGACAACCATCTACAAGCCAAAAAGGGAGGCCTGGAACAGATCCTTCCCTCACAGTCCTCAGGAGGAACTCACCCTGCCAACACCTTGATTTTGAACTTCTAGCCTCCAGAATTATGAGACAATACATTTCTGTTATTGAAGCCACTCAGTCTGTGGTACTTTATTATGGCAACACTGGAAAACTAATACAAGATGAGAGACAAAAGAACTGGCCACCTTGTGGATGGAAAGGGAACATAGTCTAGAAATTCCAGGACTTGTATTGTTGAAAGAGACAAGTTTTTTTTATCTCCAAACTGTAAAAAAGATACAACTGAGAAATACTTTGAGCAAGCCAATCAAAACTCAGTTTTCAAAAAAAAAAAAAAAAAACTCAGCCTTGAGGCCAGGATCGCATCAAGGGTTTGGACATCCAACCTTTGTTAAAACATCTGAACAAATTAAAGTAGTTCCAGTGAATCCCTTCAGTTGGACAAAATGGCTAAGGGTCTAGCTCTTCTCCCATGAAAGCCTGATAAGTTCAAGGTAATGAAAAGTAATTGTGAATGTGGCCCTTGGTACATAAAACTGACTGGAATTAAATGAATACTATCTTAAACTAAGAGAGACGGTGACCATTTAGGAAACAAAACAACACTTGGGTCCCCAAACTTCTATGGGGAAGAAGTGGATTGACAGAGTTTTTCAGCTGCCAAAAAGGATAATGGAAGAAGAGAGACTCCCAAGAAAGTGAAAGCAAGAGCCATGGAAAACAACAGACAGGAGATCCACTTCTGGGGAGCCACAGAACATGCCCAATCCCTAAGGTAAGAGGCCCTTTTAGCATCTCTCCCATTAAATCCCAAAATTGCTATAATTGTGTATCTATCAGTCTTTTCCTTTCCAAAAAAAAGTATTTATTTAAGTTATTCTAGCCCTGTTCTAACATTATATATTGGGTATACGGGAAGCAGAATTTTTAGTGCATGGGTGTCAGAAGCAAGAGAGGACAAATAAATAACTGATGTAAAGTCCATCACAGGATCCCGGGCTTTGAGTGGACCGCCATGACTAGACAGACTTTCTGTATGGTCTCCCAAGAGGGAGGCAGGAGGAGGGTGTGTTTTGCGAGCTGAAAGGAAATTGAACCAAATATTTGTGATGATAAGGGAAGACTATAATAAACTATATTATCATTCACAAATATTTGCTGCCTTTCCCTGGGGAAGGCCACTACTTTGCTTTGTCACGGAACTTGCTTTCAGCAAAAGTGACATATTTCTAGGCAGAAGTTTTAAAGGTCAGCTCATGCTTTGCCATGTTCTCTTTTCCCTCTGTCACAACAGCAAAGTTCTACATAAAGAATGCTCTATCTGCTTGTTCCAGAGGTCCCAGATGTCCCACGATGAGCATGGAGAGAGAAACCAGCCCTTGTTATGAAACACAGTAAAACCCAGCCTAGATTGAGTGACACAATCATAAATATCCTCCTGCTGGAAGAGCCCAAGCCAATATTCCTTCCACCTCATGAACGTCTGTCTCCTCATTCCTCTCATTCTACTGGGGCTGAGTTCTAAAGTATCAAGTTCTAGAATCTGGAGACCTGGTCAAGACTATAGATGGAAAAAGCACGGGCAGAGAAATCCAGTTTGAAGACTAATAATACATTTTGTCAAGAGATGGAGTTCAGAGCTTATCCTGAGGATATATTTGCATGTTTGACATCACTACACAACAAACAAGACCATGTAATCAATTCCACGGACCATCGTGTTTCAGGCAGTCTTTCTTACTTGGGGAGGGAAGATTAGGTCACATCAGAGTATCAAGTAGAGGACTTTAGAATACGCAGAAAACCTACCCACCGAAGTGTAACTTTAAATAGGACTCTCTCCAGCTGTTTACCGGGAAGGGCAGTTAATTTCCCCTGGACCAAAGATGTTTAACCCCAACAGCCAATTAGAGTCACCCAGAGAGTTTTTATAAGACTATCAAAGTCTAACATGAACCTCACATTTGATGAAATAAATCATAATCTCTTAAAGGTAGGTCCTCAGCATCTGAATTGTTTCAAGTTCCCTAAGTGATTCTAGTATGAAACCAGGGCTGAAAACACTGTACCAGACAGGAAGTTCCTTGAGAGCAGGGGTCATTACTACCTTCTTCAAAGCTATATCTCCAGCATCTAGTATTGTGCCTGGCACTTTGCTAACGCTCAGTAAAAAAAAGAAAACAAATCTATTAAATAAAATAAAAGAACACTGAATAAATGAATCCTGACCCTGAGCAGACCATTTGATCCCACACTGGTTTCTCCCTAAATGTTATACATACCATTTCATCTTTTCAAAATTTGAAACTTTTTCTCTAGAACTGCACTGTCCAATACAGTAACCACTAGCCACATGCGGCTCCTTAAATTTAAAGCTCTATCGGACAATGCTGTTCTGTAACAACCAATTCCATTTTTAAGAGCTGCGAGTGACCTTGGTGGTTTAACCCTCTCCCTCTATAGATAGTAATGAAATTTAATGGTAATGAGCATAAGGACATAAACATGGGTCCAAAACACCAACTGTGTAAGATCAAGAAGGGAAAAGTCAGAGTTTAGCAAGTGAAACAGCAAACAAACCAATCTCTATGGGGTCTTGGTCCACAATACGTTTATTATGAATTAATTCTGTGATGGGGCTGCAGTAATAGAAACTTGATATGAACTTGAATATAAACTTGAACAAGGAGGGATGCTCTGCTGTGTCCTGGTCACACTAGATTGTAAACACCATGTTCAATTCAAGACATCAGACATCATTAGGAGTAGAGACAATTAGCCAGGTAGTTGAAAAAGAGAAAATGATGGGGAAATTCAAAATGATGTCCCATCAGGAACTGCTGAAGCAACCAGAAACGTTAACCCTGGAGAAAGGAAAGGAGGGAGACCTTGAAAGCTGTCTGCAAATATCTGAGAGGATGTCTCATGAGAAAGGGATTTAGACTTTATCTCTGTGGTCATAGTGCCTCATTAACTCATTTCTTTATTCACTGCCTAAACAACTCTTTCTTAAGTACCAACTCTAAGTGCCAAGCATTGTGCTAGGCACTGACTTACGACAGAAAAAAAACAAGTGGAGTCATGGAGTTACCTATGATCTTCTGGGAGACAAAAACATAGACAGGAAACAAACAAACAAACAAATATATATGTGTGTGTATATATATACATACTTTCAACTTATGAAAAGAACTCTGAGGGACTAAACACCAGGAAGTGATGAGTCATAACAAAATGGGGAACCCTCATATGTAAGATGGTCAGGGAAGACCTCCTTGAGGAAGTGGTATATAAGAGTAGGAGCCAGATAGAGAAAATGCAGCTATAAGGTGGTCTTCCAGGCAAAAGGCAAGCAGGAATGATGGCGTGGGTCAGGGAAAATCTTGGTGCAGTCAAGGAACAAAGAGGTGGCCAATGTGACTAGAGTGATTTAGATGGGAGCAATGCAAGGGCACGGCATTAAACCAAAATCTGTCTTCCTTTAAATTATTTCTAACAGAGAATTCCAAAAGTAATATGAGCTGCCTCACGATGTGGTGTTACTTCCATCACTAGGCGACCAACCATAGGATTGGACTCATGGATTATTGGACACTTAAGGATTCCCTTAAAGAAGACTCCCTATAGTGAGGTATGTATTTTAAGAATTTAAGAACCATGGGCAAGGAAGCATGCACAAAGATGTACCTTTAAGTACTGTTCGTCAGAAATCTGAATCAAGCCAAGTTTCCACCGATAGGCGAATGAATACATTGTGGGGTTACACACCAGTTCACACTAATGAACTGGATCTATTCATCCTCAAAAGAACAATGGTGAATATAATAAGTTTCAGAAAGGTCCATACTATATGATGCCATTTACATGTCTTAAGCCACACAAAGCAACAGCTAACATTTACCAAATGTTTACCATATGCCCAATAATATTCTAATATATTACATGAATCAAGTCAACCCACAGAACAATCTGAAGATAGATGCTTTATTATCCCTATATTACACCTGGGCAAATTGAGGCAAAGAGAGGTTAAAGAACTTCCCCAAGGTGATACAGCTATTAAGAGTCACATCTGGGATTTGAATCTAGGCCATCTGGTTCCAAAGGCTGTATTTAGCCCCTACACATACGCCCTCTCTGTTATGTATCTTGTGTATGAACACACACAAAAACATAAATGTGGCAATATATGAGCGTGCAAACACATGCATACACACCTACATACACACAAATGGACTAAATACTAATCAACCATGTTAGTGATGGCCTTTAAGGAGGTTGAGAGAGAGAAAGCACAGGGAGGGGAATATAGAGACTTCAACTGAGTCTAATGTTTTGCAAGGCTCTAAACAATATGACAAGATATTAACATTTGTTGATTCTAGAAAACAGCTACAGTGTTGTTGCCCTGTGCTTGTCCAGATTTTTCTTTTCTTTTGCAAAATAATTCCTTGTCAAGCTAGATATTCTATGACTTTAAAGACCTGAGGTCCAGAGAAGTCAAGGGATATACCCAGGAATCAACAGCAAAAGAGCCAAGCTAGACCCTGTGTTCCCAGGCTTGCGGTGCCGTGCATGCTCTGCGACCCCATGCTGCCAGATGGTGTGTGTGCCTTATTTTTTCACAGACAGTAAGCGTGAGGGCTGAGCAAGCCTAGCTTATCAGAACACCTTGGCTCCCCTTCATACACTGGCTGCGTCCCTGAAAAGTTGTATTTAAATAAAATATTTGCATATCAAATCACATTTTCTCCACTGATTTACATTCTAATTTTGGAGATGTGTTCCCACAGAAAAGAATTTAGTCCCAATATGTTAAAATAAACCCCAATTAAGAATCACAGCATTCATTAAAAAGCACAGCAGTCAAGGTGGAGCTAATTCTCCCACAATGCTCTCTCAAGAAAGCGCTGGTCAAATGGCCACAGAGGCTACATTTTAAATGGACACATATTAAACTGTAGCTCCATGGTTAATTCTGATTTTCTTGCATGTTCTCTTTAAGCATCCAAACAGATTACCAGGTATTCATCTCCAGATATTCAGCAGGACCCTCCAAGCGAAGGAATTATTAAAAATTCTATTAAATGAAATTCATCAACTTACAAAAAAGGGTAAGCTGGGACGAAGTGAGAGAGTGGCATGGACATATATGCACTACCAAATGTAAAATAGATAGTGGGAAGCAGCCACATAGCACAGGGAGATCAGCTCGGTGCTTTGTGACCACCTGGAGTGGTGGGATAGGGAGGGTGGGAAGGAGATGCAAGAGGGAGGAGATATGGGGATATATGTATACGTATAGCTGATTCACTTTGTTATAAAGCAGAAACTAACACACCATTGTAAAGCAATTATACCCCAATAAAGATGTTAAATAAATAAAAATAAAATACCTGCCAAAATATACTTTGGCAGATTGTCCTTTGGTGTCTCTTAGAAGAAGATATATCTCTAGCATATTGCACTTATTTTGTCTTTCCCACCATCATGAAGTAGGGAAAAACAGCCATGAGACGGATTGGGACCTGCACAAACTCCGCAGGTATAGACTCCTGAATTTAAATCCTATGTCTGTCACTACAACTAATGTCAGTTACTGGAACTCTCTGGGTCTCAGTTTCCTCATCTGTATAATGGACATGAAAACAGTACATATACGGGAATGTTGGTGGAAGGATTAAAAGGCAGATAAATTTTAGGAGTTGAGGTAACCCTTCTTTTAAAAAAAAAATGGAGGTCAGACAAGTTATCCATCCTTATTAGGAATTAAGTAAGTAGGTAACTGCAAATATATACTCCTTGAGAGAAAATGAACAGAAATATTTTCCTGACTGTAAATACATTAATTGTTTAAAGTTATCTGAACTTACTTTATACCTATTGATTTGCTTATTGTCTGTTTACCCTTAAGAGCCAGACTTCTTCTGATTTGCTCACTGCTATATTCCTGGTGCTTGAAAGAGTGCCTAAAACATAGTAGGTACCTGCTAAATATTTATTTAATTTTTAAAAGTATATTTTCTGAATAAATACTCTTAATAATAATATTGACTAACATTTTCAATTTCTTTTTATGGCTTACAATAAATTTATATTATCTAAATTAACCCTTAAAAATATCTTGTATCATAGACACTACCATTATTACTTAATGTCCAGAGAAGAAACAAATCCCAAGAGGTAATTTGCCCAAGGTCAATTTGTTAGTATGGAATTGGCTCTTATACCCAATAGTTTCTAAAGGAATTATCTTTTTACATTCTCTGCTGTCTCTCTCCATCTCTGCTTTCCTTAATGTACAATTTGATAGGAAAAGGAGCATGACTGAGAAAATAGATTTTAGTGCAGATGTTAGAAGTGGGCAGTTTTGGGAAACAAAGACAGAGTTTATTTGATCTATGACATCCATTTACGCACATAGCCATTGAATGATTTTCCAGAATATGCCAGTGCAGGTGTTAATCTGCCCCAGAGAGGAACTTGTAAACCCACTCCAGCCCCGCAGCTTGCTTGAGGGTTTGTTTGTTTTTTGCTTTTTGTTTTTTGGCAAGAGCAAAAAAATACCTATATTTGGGAGACGCTGGCATGTGAACTGAATCACTCCACTAACTGATTAAATGCAAAGTTATACTAAATCACTCCACTCAAAGTGAGGTTGACTCTGAAGTGCTCCCAGAGGTAATTAGCAACTAGGCGCATCCAATCAACAGAAAAAACAATTTAGACTTGGGCAATAGTGGGTGGCAGGAAATCTGGAAGATCAGCATTAAACAAACCCTTTGGGTAACTCCATCTTACTCAGATTTTCTAAGTATTAAGAGCTATGGCTCAAACTTCAAGCACCATCTTGTAAAAATGATTATACCTAGGCAGTGCTCCTATGAAACAGAAACGGATTTACTTCCTATCCATCTTTCAAGTTCTGGTTCAGGTGCCACCTTCCCCAGGGAGCCTTCCCCAGGTTAGCCAGTGAGAAGAAATTTCTCTCTTCAACATACTTTATCCATACCCCGCTGCAAGCCCATTCTCTTGTCCTCTACGTTACAATGTCTGATGACATGCTGTGTTTGCCTTCTAGACTGTACCCTCGTTGCAGCCAGGATCTTTGCCTTATTCATCTGTGTCTTCCCCAACATCTAGCTCAAAGCCTAGAATGCAAATAGGTGCTAAAAGCCTCAATCTTCTCCTCAAAGTATCCCACATTAGCCTTTGTTCTAACTTGTCACATAAAACAAGCTCCTGGAAAGATACTACTTTTTCTTTAGAAATTCTCCTAATGTAGAACTCCTAAAAGGTAGCACTTTCCTGACAGGAAAAAGAAAGTAACACATTAAAGAATTTGCACTCATGTATATTCTAATTCACTTTTATAACTGAAACACCAATAGACAGACAAATCCTCCCAGCTACTCAACGCTAAAACATGGCCAGTCAGGGAGAAGTACAGTCCCAAACCATCAGAGCTTCTCTGAGTCCCATGCAAAGGAAAGCAAAATATTCCAGGATGATTTTTGAAACTCTGATTCTGGTACTCAATATATAGGATGTTTTTCAGCTTAGAGAAGACCTATGACAGTCTTACACATAGCCATTTATTCTCCCCACCCCCATCACCAATCCCTATTAAAATATGATTTGTTTCAGGTAAGAAGACAATAAAAATCTTCCTCATTCAAGCCTTTACACTCTACAAGGACAGCAGTGACAAAGGTAACCTTAAAAAGCTGAGTAGCCAGAAAATAAATCCTATCTGGCTTTGGAGCTGGTATGATAGGAGTGCTTCCAGTTAACTGGGCTTTCTACTTAAATTTATCAATATTAAGAGGCTAGCATTGAAATGAAGGTTTTCACTCCCTCAATACACATCAACTCAGAGCTGGCCTTAGGATGGTGAAACAGGAGAAGAAATAAAAATAAAGGAAGGAAAGAAGAATGAATTTGTTTTTTATACTTTATATTTTTCTCTTTTTTCTTTATTTTTAATTTATTTTATTGAAGTATGGTTGATTTACAATGTCGTCTTATTTTCTGATGCACAGCAAAGTGATTCAGTTATACATCTATATATATTATTTTTCATATTCTTTTCCATTATGGTTTATTACAGGATATTGAATATAGTTCCCTGTGCTACACAGGAGGACCTGATTGTTTATCCATACTATATATAATAGTTTTTTTTTTTTCATTTCCACAAGACAACCTGTCTCAGCCAGTGGGGAGATCCCCTTCCAGCTCATGGGAAAATGAGTGAGTGGCAGAGGGGAACAGAACAAGCCACAGTAGCAGGACAGCCAGGGTGATATATGTCACCTCAGGCTTCCATGTTTCCGTGTCTCTGTGGCTCTGGCTCTGGCTTAGCTCCCACCCAGGCAGCATCAGTTACACTTATTTTTCAAAGTACTTTCTCACACATTGTCATTTAATTCTTACAATCAACCCCATTTCCAGATGAGGAAACTGAGGCTGGAAGACATTAAGAGACATATCCACTGGTCCCCCTAAGTACTGCCTCAAGGTACTTCCATTTACTTACTGATAAAATGGAAGCATGATAATAATTACCTTATATGGTTGTAGTAAGGTAAAATAAATTAATACATAGAAAGTGCTAACCCCTAATCTTCTGCCCCCTCCCCAATCTTCTGCTTTTCCCACTATCCCAAGTTACCTCTGCAGGTTAAAATCGGACATTAAGGGACTTCCTGGTGGTGCAGTGGTTAACAATCCACCTGCCAATACAGGGGACACGGGTTCGAGCCCTGGTCCAGGAAGTTCCCACATGCCGCAGAGCAACTAAGCCCATGCACCAGAACTACTGAGCCCGCGTGCCACAACTACTGAAGCCCATGTGCCTAGAGCCCATGCACCTCAACAAAAGAAGCCACTGCAATGAGAAGGCCACGCACCGCAACAAAGAGTAGCCCCCACTCGCTGCAACTAGAGGAAGCCCGCATGCAGCAGTGAAGACCCAACGCAGCCAAAAATAAATAAATAAAATAAGTAAATTTTTTTTTAAATCTGACATTAATAACACACAAGACAGATGATACACATAGGAGAAGAAGACCAAAATTATACTCTATTACTTAAAAATGCATGGACTCACATTTAACAAGAGTTTGCCATGTACCAAATACAGTGTATTGTGTGTATTAATGTGTATTAATTTATTATGTGTATAAATTTATTTCATCCCACTACAACCATATATAGTAAGTACAATTACTACCCCATTTTATCAGTGAGTAAATAGAGGTACTGTGAGGTAGAGGGATTAAGTAGTTTGCTACTTACGATCATGTATTAAACTTGAAAGATAGGATTTCTTACCTTGCTCATATTAACTGAACTGTGGTGAAACGCTAAAATCTCTGAGCCTCTCTAGACCTGCACTGTCCAATATGGTAACCCCAAGCCACATATGGCAATTGAGCACTTGAAATGTGACTAGTGTGGTTGAGGAAATTAATTTTTAATTTTATTTAATTTGAATTAGTTTGAATTTAAATGAATATTCAATGAAATGGCAGTTTTCAAGACACTGGACATCAGTCAATGAAGAACAGTGACCCTCAAGAGATGGAAAACAAAAGAGATGAGCCCTACAATTACCCAAGTTTACCCCTCTGAGAGTTTCCAGGCTGTGCCATAGGGAAGAGAAATGCAAGCAAAGCCCAGCAGTCTTCACTCAAATTGAGGTGAAGAAGCTGAGAGTGTGGGGAGACCAAGGCACCTAGCTTTCAGAGGACAGCACACATGAGAGATAACGGCAGAGAGAAAAATATGGAACTCTCTCAGCTGACATAGAAGAACCACCCAAAAGGCAACAGTGCCTGGCATACACACAGGACCAAGAAGAGTACCTATTCTCACCACTCAAACTGGAAAACCCCATGATTCATGGGGCGCTGGGTGGAGTACACAGAAGGTCTTGCCTCAGTGATGGGAAATAATTAATTCTATTCTACATACTAGCACTAGCACTGCTCTGAGCCATCTAACAAATCTTAAGAGTAGGATCCATAACCTTCAAAAATTGTGAAGCACTACGCTGTACACCTGAAACTGATATAATATTGTACATCAAGTATACCTCAATTTAAAAAACAAACAGGATCCAAAAGGATCAAATTGTTCTTCAGTAATTTAACTGTGTCCTAAAACGAAACTCAGGAATATTTATAAGAATACAAAAATATCCAGAACCAAACAAGGCAAAATTCACAATGTCTGGCATTCAATCAAAAATTACCAAGTATACAAGGAAGCAGTAATGAAGAGAAAAGTTAGTCAATCAGAATCATCCTAGTGCTAATACAAATATTAGAATTAGTTGTCGGGGCTATTAAAACAGTTGTTATAATTGTACTCCATCTATTCAAAAAGTTAGATAAAGACACGGAAGATCTTTTAAAGAGTCAAACTGAACTTACAGAGATGAAATTACAATACATGACATAAAAAAAAAACAGAATGATACTAACAGCAGACAATACAGAAAAACAGTTCTTGAAGTCAAAGTAATAGAAACTATCAAAAATGATACATAGAGAGAAAAGAGAAGGCTCTAGAAGGAACACAGCTCTGCCAACACCTTGATTTTAGCCCTTTTTAAAGCCCATTTTTGACTTCTGATTTCCAAGCAAAGTGTTGAAGTTTCAGCCTGGTTGCTCTTTGCTGCTTATAGTAAAAGGTAAGAAGAAAAAGACAGATTGAGGGAAGAGCTGTTAAGCAAAAAGGAACCAGGACTGATTATATGCAGAATTCCCAGCCTACCCAGATTGGAAAAGACAATAAAATTAGGAGATTCACTGTCAGGAAAAGTCTGCTCTGGAAAAAAGCCAAGGGTGTGGTTGAACCACCTTTTGCTAGTGACTCTGAAGGACCAAAGGGTCAGAATATTCAATCACACAGAGGGTTCTTTGAAGAGATCATGGTTGTAATTCATGGATCCCCTCAGCCATCCCAGCAGAAGTCAGAAATAGAGATTAGATTATCTCGGAAAGATCTGTAAGTGAGCCTTTTGTCTAATGGACAGGAGACCCTCTGGGTTCTTGAGAATGTTATACCAGCAGGAACACTGCCAACTTGGACTGAAGGGGACAGAAAGAACATGAAATGAAAGAAGGCTGATCGACTCCCAAAATTCTATAAGCAAGAAACAGGTTGATAAAACTATTCAACTACAAACCTATGCTACTGTTCGTGAAAAAGAAGGATTCAGAGGAATGAGTCACAAGCCCAGAAGGCAGAGTCAAGGACCATAGAGAATGATCCTCAGGGCCCTGAAACCCAATGGAGTTTGCCCTGCTGGATTTCACATTTTCTTGAGCCTGGTGACCCCTTTCTTCTTTCCAATTTTCCCTTTTGAACAGGAACTTCTATAACTGGCATCCTATACCTGTCCCACTATTATATTTTGTAAGCAGATTACTTGTTTTCTAGTTTCACAGATCCATAGATAAAGAGTAATTTTGCTCCAAAATGGCAAATACTTAGAGTCCCACTCATACCTGATTTAGATTTTTAGAGAGTGAGATTTGGAATTTTTCAACTGATGAGTGGATGAGATTTCAGACTCTGAGCTGATGTTATAATTGGTTAAGACCTTTGGAGATATTGGAATGGGGTGAATGTATTTTGCATGTGGGGCAGACAAGAATCTTTGGGGGCCAGTGGGCAGACTCTGTGGTAAGCAGAATAATGGCTCCCCAAAAATGTCAATGTCCTAATTGCCAAAACCTATGAAATATGTTACCTTACATGGCAAATGGACTTTGCAGATGTGATTAAATTACAGATCCAGAGATGGAGAGACTATCCAGGTAAGGTAATCACAAGAGACCTTGAAAGGGAAAAACCTCCTCAAAGTCCCATAATAAAGTTACTCTTCCCAGCAAAGAAGCTGAAAATCTGTCCCTATTGTTGGAGAGATTTGGGATGGTAGACATCCCAAAAGCAGCTGCTAAAGCAGAGAACACACAAATTAGAAAGCAGACATCTAGCCCAGGGAATAAATAAATGAGTGAATGACCAGCATATAAAGTAGGCAACAAGCCTTTCCTAGAGCACATTGGACAGAGGAAATTTTAATTCAATTCAAAATGTTTACTTGTCACCTACTGTGTGTCATGCACAGTACTTGGCCCTAGAGATGTAGGGGTATTTAGACAGGAAGACTTCTGCTTTCATGAAGCTTACAGATGAGCCAGGCTTCCATAGCAACTCTGTCGACAAAGTGTCAGCAGCACTTCTCAAATCAAGAATGGGATGGCGAAATGTCTATTTAGGTCTTAGAGGGTGTGGAGAAAAGGGAACCCTCATACACTGTTGGTGGGAATGTAAATTGATACAGCCACTATGGAGAACAGTATGGAGGTTCCTTAAAAAACTAAAAATAGAACTACCATACGACCCAGCAATCCCACTACTGGACATATACCCTGAGAAAAACATAATTCAAAAAGAGTCATGTACCACAATGTTCATTGCAGCTCTATTGACAATAGCCAGGACATGGAATCAACCTAAGTGTCCATCGACAGATGAATGGATAAAGAAGATGTGGCACATATATACAGTGGCATATTATTCGGCCATAAAAATGAATGAAATTGAGTTATTTGTAGTGAGGTGGATGGACCTAGAGTCTGTCATACAGAGTGAAGTAAGTCAGAAAGAGAAAAACAAATACCTTATACTAACATATATATGGAATCTAAAAAAAAAAAAAAAAAACATGGTCATGAAGAACCTAGGGGCAAGACGGGAATAAAGATGCAGACCTACTAGAAAATGGACTTGAGGACACAGGGAGGGGGAAGGGTAAGCTGGGACAAAGTGAGAGAGTGGTAGTGTATATATGGACATATATACACTACCAAATGTAAAATAGATAGCTAGTGGGAAGCAGTCGCATAGCACAGGGAGATCAGCTCGGTGCTTTGTGACCAGCTAGAAGGGTGGGATAGGGAGGGTGGGAGGGAGGGAGACGCAAGAGGGAAGAGATATGGGGATATATGTATAACTGATTCACTTCGTTATAAAGCAGAAACTAACACACCATTGTAAAGCAATTATACTCCAATAAAAACGTTAAAAAAAAAAAAGAATGGAATGGCCTCTCAACAGTAACTGAAGAGACCTTGCACAATGCAAAGAGAAAACTAATCCTGTTTGTATTCTCTTAACCATGCCCAGTTTACTTACTTCACCAACTCCTTAGTAAGAGTAAGCGGAAATTAACATATCTGTAGTCTTGTTATATATTATTATACAGTAGTATCTGTAGATGTGCTGTATATTATTAAGAAGCTTTAAATTCTCTGCAGAGGAAATATATATATATATATCTCATCCCATAATGTTGGTTCAGTCATTCTAAAATAATCCTTTTGTTATCTTCACAAAAGGCTGGGTTAAAAGGAGCCTGCCAGGCATTTTCATAGAGGAGTATCTAGGCTGCCATATCTGATCAGATCACTCCCCTCCTTCAACTTATCAAAGGCCCCCACTGAGCTGAAAGTAAAGTAAGAAACTAACATGGCCTATGGGCAAGGGTAATATTTGTAATAGTTAACAAGTACATGGCCTCCCACCTATCAAAATAGACACTGGCCATAAAGCGTCAGTACACCCCAGCCTGTGGATATAAGCTAAATATCAATTCTGCCTTCTGGGCCCAGTGTGACCTAGCCCCTGCCTACCTCTCCAGCCACTCACCACCTTGCAGCCATGCCAAATGTCTTTCCATTTGTTTCTGCCTTAAGACCTTCCTACATACTATTTTCTCCGCCCAGAACGCTCTGAGCCGCCACCTCTCCCTACACAAGCTTTCTATTCATTTTTCACTTTTCTGCTGACATATCACTTTTTCAGGGTAGCCTTTTCCTGACCACCACTATCTCCCCACTCCCAATAAATCAGATCTCCCTGTATACTCTTATTTGGCAACCTATACACCCCGTTCATGCTAAGTATAGCCACTGGAAGTCAATAATTACTTGTGTAATGACTGTTTCTCTCACCACATTTATTTACTCTTACTAATAATCCTACTATTAGCATGTTGCCTGGTACACAATAGGAGTTCCATAATAACAGCTAATACTCACCAGGGATTTACTATGTTATCAGGCACTGTTTGAACCACTTGAATGGATTAGCTCCTCTAATCCTTGCACCTGCCCCATTAGGTACTATTATTTCAGATGAAGACAGGGCAGAGTCAGCCTAAGGAATCGCCCGAAGTCGCAAAGTCAGTAAGTGGTAGGGTTGGAATTTAATCCCAGGCAGTCAGGCTCCAGAGCCCAGGCTTTTAAGAGCTCACTGTACTGCCTTTAGGAGTGCTTGCTGAGTAATTTAATGAATTATAGTCAAGTTCACAGTGGGCAGAACCAAGGAAGCTGTACCCCTAAGAAAATGCAGCCATGAGACATCCTCTTCGTGCATGGTCCACCCACTAAATGAGAGCTCAAGATACAGGAACAGGAATGGACGTAGGTATAGGTAACGATAGGAATAACAGTAGAAGAAATATCCTGTAAAAGTAATGTGGCTGCCCATGGCTTTCAAGGACTTTCCAAATTCATTCCACTTTAGATCCCCACCAAAATCCCCCGGGAAATATGTCACTGCCAAGCCAAATCTTTCATCACCACGCCCCCGACTGCCCCCTCCCACGCCCTCAGAACACCCCCCAAATATCTAAACACCCTCGGCATTTCTGAACATTCCTCATGACGGTAACACAAGGGAAATAGCAGAGATGATCCTCCGACAAATACACACCAGAGGAACAGTCCCCAAACAGACCCTCCTCCCCAAGTTCTGCCCCCATGCAAAGGAGAAAAATGCCTTTACCTTTAAATAAAAATGCTTTGCTGGTATTGTGCAGTCCAGACACCTGAGTGACTCCAAGGGTGGTGTTCATGAGGTCGAGCTCAGTGATAATATCCATCTGAAGATGGGGATCCATCCCAAAGCCCACCACTGAAAAGGAACAAAGAGCCATCTTGGCTTAAAATGCTGACTTGCTTGCGGCAACATGGAACAGAAATGACACGAGGCCACAGGAGTGGCAGGGAATACAAGGAACCCAGTGATGAGTGCTTAGAGATGCTCTTTCCCTGGATGGAAAATGAAGGCAACTCTTTGCTCCATCACCCCCACTGATACTGTGGTTTTTTCATCCCTTCCCCATCTCCCATTCCCCATTACAGATTGATAATCCCTATGCAAAACCCTAGGGGCCAAATATATTTCAGAACTCAGACTGGACCATCTGTTGGAAAGCTAATATGGCCCATATACTACATCTTATGTAACACACTCAGCAAAGTCTGCATCAGTACCCCATAACCAAACACAATATTTGTAGAGCAAAAAGTCTGATATCGTCCTCTAATTGGTATAAATAAAGACTATAAATAGCCTCGTATCTGTTCAGGTCAAGTTTTGCCACCAAAGGAGTTCAGCTCAGGGTAGGTTTTGCTGTCAGGTGAGTTATGAAGAAACTTTGGGTTTCTGAGCTTTTTTAGAATTGGGAACTGTGGATACAGGATTGTGGCCCTGATCTACCTGCTTCAGAGACTGATACAGTAGTGAAATCTGACACCACCGTCACCAGGAAACACCTCCACAGAGCACTATTAATGTGGCAACAACACCTTCCATAAAGAGGAAGAAAATGAGAGGGATCCTGACCCTGAGGGATAAGGGTGGTGGAGGGACTGGCCAGGAGAGAGATCCTCAGAACAATGGATGTAGATTTCAAGGGGATTCCTGAAAAGTTCCACACCCTGACAACTCTTGCTGGAGAAACTTAGCACAGAGAAACAGGGCCCTGAGCCCCCCTTGCCTCATCTGAAAAAGGCAAATCCTTAAGCCTGTCTCTCATCCACAGGGTGTTCTGCAGAATGATTCAGTCCTGACTGCAAAGTGGCTTCCAATTATATCTATTAATAAGGCTAGCGATCAGTCCAAGGGACCATGTTTAAGCCATTCCTACAGGCTGTGCCTGTCTACACTTAGCATCTCAGTAGTACAATTCTGATTGCACAGTTGGAAATGTTTTAATCAGCAACAACTGTCAATGTTTGTCTGGTGGTAATGCAGTCGCTGAGGCAAGATTTGGAGAGCTTACACCCAATTTGTTCCAGAGAAACCGAGTGCATTTCATCAGGGCACCAAGCGCTGTGACAATCTCATCTGTCCTCCTGCTCTCACCCCTTTCCCCACAGATCTGGAGAAGGAAATGTACCCTCTCCTCACTCTTTTCCTGTTAGGAAACAGGGGCTGCTGCAGCAATCTAGGCTTCTGTCCACAGAAGGTGGCTCTGGGAAGGGTCTTTGGAGCCGAAGGTGGACAAAGGGTTAAATTAAAGGCACAGGCATAGAGCTGCCTTCTCAATTTTTGTCAGGCTTCCCCTCGTCCTCCGAAATGCAGCCAGATGCGAGACCAGTTTACCCAAAGACAACTCATTCATTCAGTCGTTTTTCAACAGATATGACTAAGTGCTTTCTATGTAACACACACACTGCATTGCGAGGCACTGGAGATGGCCTCCCTGGGCATGCATTCCTAGGGCAGCGGGTGAGGAGAGGGCAAAAAATAAACGAATACATAAATAAGATAATTTGAGATGGCAATAAATGCCACGAAGAAAATAAAACAGAGTTATGAAACAGAAAGCAGCTTGGGTGGAGGCTTAAAAAGGGTGGTAGAGGAAGGTTCCTCTGAGGAGACACCTGATGTCTATAGCGGCTGGCGATGGTGCAGTCATTCCGGAAGGGAAGATCTGGAGGGGAAAGCTTTCCAGGTTTAGAGAACAGAAAATGCAAATGCAAACCAGGAACAAACTTGGCGTGTAGAGGAAACAGTGAAAAGGCTAGTGTGGCCAGAGCAGAGTGAGCCCGGGGGGGAGTGGTAGAAAATGAGGCCCCAGAGTAGGCCCTGCCTTGTGAGCCGCAACAAGGAAAGGGACAGTATTCTAATTGCAATGGAGTATCACTGGAGGGCTTTAAGGTATGTGTTTAAGGGGAGGAAGAGTGGGATGTGCTCTGATTTACCTTATGATCTCACTTAAGGTTCCATCCTACCTGCCTGACACAGACTCCATTCATAAAGACTGATGACTGACCGAGTACCTACTCTGTGCAAAGAAGTACTGCGCTAACGGGCATCTATCAGCCCAGGTCACGGCACCATAAGCCCCTTGTTAAGACTGGCAATGTTTTTCTCCAAGTGAGCTCAGATACCCAGCAGTTCTATGATCACCTTGAAAAGGCAGGAAAGGAACTAATATTTCAGTTTGATCTATAGTGCTCTACACCTATATGGCAGAAATTAAATTAAGAGTGATCTCAGAGGACCTCCACACTAGTCTATCTCTGGCCAGGAATTTGAAATGTGGTTTGGGAAATGTGACCTTAGCTGGACACAAGAGGAAGGAAGCATCCCTGTAGCCTCAGTGTCTTGCACAAGGCTTCATATATGTCAGGCCCTGATTAATTTTTTTTTTTTTTTTTTGCGGTACGCGGGCCTCTCACTGTTGTGGCCTCTCCCGTTGCGGAGCACAGGCTCCGGACACCCAGGTTCAGCGGCCATGGCTCACGGGCCCAGCCGCTCCGCGGCATGTGGGATCTTCCCGGACCGGGTCACGAACCCATGTCCCCTGCATCGGCAGAAGGACTCTCAACCACTGCACCACCAGGGAAGCCCAGGACCTGATTAATTAATTGATGAGTGGATGTATGATCACTGCTTTGGGTGCAGTGATCTAAGGGCAATATGCATACCTGAGGAATACCACGAGAGGACAGGATGGCATTCGAGCCCAGGAAACTTTCTAAAAGGAATATGGTTGACTGAATTCTTGGCTTCAAATCTTTACCCCTGGATCTCCCTGGTGGCGCAGTGGTTAAGAATCCACCTGCCAGTGCAGGGGACAGGGGTTCCATCCCTGGTCCAGGAAGATCCCACATGCTGCAGAGTACATGCGCCACAACCCATGCGCCACAACCACTGAGCCTGCGCTCTAGAGCCCGTGAGTCACAACTACTGAGCCGGTGTGCCACAACTGCTGAAGCCCATGTGCCTAAAGCCCGTGCTCTGCACCAAGAGAAGCCACTGCAAAACACGCCCCTCAAGAGTAGTCCCCACTCAGGGCAACTAGAAAAAGACTGCTCGCAGCAATGAAGATCCAGTGCAGCCAAAAATAAATTAAAAAAAAAAATCTTTACCCCTCCCATAGCCACACCCTTTGCTATGTGGCTTTGCATGTCTTTCCACTAGAGTGGGAGTAAACCTCCCCATCCCTTGACTTTGAGCCCAGCCATGTAACTAGTTTGGGTCATTAGGATGTTAGCAATGTCACACAAGCAGAGGCTTGGATGTGCCTGTGTGGTGGGGCCTGTTCCCTTGTACCTCTGCATTACAGTGAGAAAAACATGGCCCTACTGGGCCACTGCTCCAAGGAGACTAAGACACACGGAGCAGACACCCTACCTGGGTTTGGAATGACTCCCAGCCACACCTGGCCCCAGTGAGCCAATACCAAACCAACCGACAGACGCATGCCCCGAAAGAAATGTTGCTTTGAGTTTAGGGTGGCTTGTTATACAATATTATCGTGGCAGTAAGTGACCAACGCGGGGACTAAAGACCCACAATAATGGTTATCCCTAAGTTGTTTGAATCTCCCAAACTTGGAGCCCTGCAACCGGACAAGCCTAAAAGGCACCCACACAGATTCTGTAGAACTGGCAGAACACCCCAATGGTGCCCTTGGATTCCCAGCTCCATGTGAGAACACCTCAATATGGAAAGTGTTGTGGAAACAACACTAAGCTAAGAGCCACTTTCAGTCCCGTCTCTTCTCCCTACTAAATTTGTGCCCTTGGAAAAATCATTTCACTTCTCCGAGCCTCATTTCCCTTAACTGTAAAATGGGGATAATACGCGCCTCCCAGCCTCGTGAGATTTCAGTGATAACTGTATGAACACTCCTAGCATATATCTGGTGCCCAGCTGGGGTCTGCTGCATCTGTCTTTCATAGGACCAGCTCTCCAGACCATTCCAGCTCCCTGGTCCTCAACTCCACTGGAATCATACGAAAGATACAGATGGCTCCCATTTTCCCAGCCCCTCCACATGCCCAGATGACATAGAAGGGCTTCTCACTCTGGCCGTGTTTTTTGTTTTTTTCTTTAATTTATTTTTTGGTTGCGTTGGGTCTTCGTTGCTGTGCGTGGGCTTTCCCTAGTTGCGGAGAGCGGGGGCTACTCTTCATTGCGGTGCGCGGGCTTCTCACTGCAGTGGCTTCTCTTGTTGCGGAGCATGGGCTCTAGGCACGTGGGCTTCGTTAGTTGTGGCTCGTGGGCTCTAGAGCGCAGGCTCAGTAGTTGTAGCGCACGGGCTTAGTTGCTCCGCAGCATGTGGGATCTTCCCGGACCAGAGATCAAACCCGTGTCCCCTGCATGCGCAGGCAGATTCTTAACCACTGCGCCACCAGGGAAGTCCCTGGCTGTGCTTTGTGAAATCTATATATTAAATCTATATTAACCCCTCTCCCTATACCCTGCAAGCGAAGGGGCTTCCCTGGCTTTAAGATAACTGTATTCCTCTAGTCATGAAAACATCCCATTAAAACAGAACAAGAGAAATCAATTAGGCTTCCAGAAACAGAACCGTACTCTTTTCTCTAAGTGGTCCCCTTCAAGATGAAAATACCTGGTGCCAATAGCTGGATGAGTAAAAGATAGCACTTTGCCCACTGCCTAAAAAATCAGAAAATCTATTAATAAGACAGCATTTGCATGGCTTCACCTGAACCTTATACAGTATGAAAGTGTTGGTTCCATAAAAATATTTTTTTTATTTTAATGTTTCTGCTTCTTATCCAAGCATGGAGCTCTTGCCCTTTCCAAGGAAACTCTATTGAAGTTTTCTACTTTGGCCATAACTGCTCTCAAATGGCTGAAGCTGGGTATTGGAATTAAGCAGGATAAAAAGCTTCTGGGGAAAAAAAAATATTTTTTAAAACCTGGAAGGCAGCATGTCAATGTCACAGAGGCACTTGAGGCCTGGCTCTGAGATTCAGAATCTCCACCCTAATCTCCCAGGACACCTGCTGCTGGCCACTCCTCAGTCTAGCCCAGAGAGTGTTGAGGCCCAAAGCCCACTCAATTCACCTTCAGGGTCCCAGGCCTAAGCTCCCAAGCAAATCCTCCTGGATGTGGCTCACTTCAAATCTAATCCAGCTCACTATGCATGATGGCAGCTGTTTTCCTCTGGCCCATGAAGGGGAATACGATGCTGGAGAGATGCTCCAAGACCTCATTTACCAGCAGGATTTCACAACCATTTGATCGGGTTTGGGCCTCTGGACTCCTACAAAGTTTCTTACCACCCCAAAAGCAACGTCCTTAAAGAACATGCTCTATGCCTGTTCCAAATCAGCCAATATTTCACATGATCACTGGAGGCTGGGGGCTTTTGTTCACAGCTCTATTATTCAATTCATAGTTAATGAACTGCCTGGGAGGTGCTTCTAAAAGAAAAGCTCTCCTTTCCAGCAGGCGGCAGCAAAAGGCATTCCCTCAGCCCCAGGGGCTCCCTCTAACCATTGCCCTGGCGACCGAACCACACTTGAAAGCCATGGGGCCAAACCACACTTGAAAGCCATGGGGGAGTAATCCGAACCACACTTGAAAGCCATGGGGGAGTAATCACTGAGTTTTCCATTATTCACACTTCCAGGTTACTGGAGAAAACTCGTGGACATAATGTATTATTACTGCTGTTACCGTAGCCTTCTAAATTTTCATTATTAGTGAGGTACCTGGAAATCTCAGATTTTTTTCACCCAGAAATAACCAGCACTGGAGAACAGGACCTATTCTTGACTCCACTCTCCTCTTTCAAACAAATTCTCTGAACAATGAGTAATTTAAGCAGCTTCCTGTGACACCTATCATTAGATCTTTTCATATGTAACTGCTGCTGCACTGCAGTGCTGCTTTAATTAAAATGTGCCTGATACCATCTGTTCATTTCCATTAAAAGGCAGTGATATTGGAGCAGCTCACTCAGCGAAGCACGTGTTTATTTCATCTTGGACTGTTAACAGCCCAGACAGCAATTGTCCCACTTGACAAATAAACTTTCCGAGTGGCTGTTTGGATCCTGATAAACTAATTGAGAGCTAGGCTTAGCTACCTCAGAGGATGTATGTGTGATGCTCGTATGATGGTTCCCGGCCAAAACCAAAGAAGAAAATTGCTCATCAGACCACCTCAAGCCGCAAGAAATTGTAAGTGAAAGAAGTGAGATATAATTCCCCCCTGTCTTTCTCATTCTTCTGATAATTTCTGTAGGAGAAATAGGTAGCCTCTGGTGTTCAAAGAGTACCAAGTGGCATGGAAAACTCAAGCTCCCTAAGCAACTGCCACAACCAATGGGCAGATCCTTCCATGCTTCCTTGACTTTGGACAAGCTGTGCCCTCTGCCTGGAATGCTTTCCCTACTCTGTGCACCTGGAAAACTCCCTACAAAGCCTTCCAGACACAACTTTCAAATGTCACCTCCCGATTAAAGCCTTCCCTGACTACCGACCACCCCTCCCCAGAATTCACTCCTACCTCCCCTCCTCTGTTTCCTCAATACAAACTCCTGTACTCCCACCTCGCTTCCCCCCACCCCCATCAAGCTGTACAATAAAACTGCTTTTCAGTTTCTATCTAGATTCTCAGCTAAGCTGTAAGTTTCTGGAAGTCAAGCAAGCCGGTTCCTCTTTATATAAGCAATCCTGGCACCCAGCAAGACACTCAACTCTTCTCTGAATGAATGGATACAGGAGTGAATCTTCCCTGCAAGAGAATGTTTACAAGTTTTAAAGGGGCTTGATGTGGGGAAGGGGAAAAGACAGTGTCGTTAAAGATCTCCAAAAGCAACGTGCCCTGGAGACACAGTCCACTTCTGGGGGAAGCACTTTTTGCCGACTTTTCAAAAGAGTAATGATAACAAAGGACGTTAAGTATATTTGTTTGTGATGTGCACTTGAGACCTGAAATGCCCGATGCTGCCCTCTCCCCCACCTAGTTTCTCTCTCTTCGGTTCCAATTCTCTGCACGCAGGGCTGCTAGCCCAGGCTCTGCACTAGCCTCGCCTGCCCTGATCTTCCGGGGGCGCGTTTTTTTCCAGTGTGTTCTCGGTTTTTAAAAGACTAACCCATCTAGATGGGCCGGCACTCAAGAAGCACCTATTCTAGGCTGGACCGAGTCTTGGCACCTCGGCAGCCTGGGGAGCTCGGATGGAGATAGGAAAGGGATGGGGATGCCTTTTGTCCGCGGAGAAGTCCACACCCGCCGCTCTTTCATTAAGCAAAGGAAAAGCTGCTTCCCGCTCAGTCCTGGGGAAAATGGAAAGGGCCAGCGGAGGGAACTTTTGAGCGGACCAAGGCCGGGCATCCCTTCCCAGCCCTCTACAGATAAACTCTGCATGGGAAGGAGGCTATGCCTCTAGAGAAGGGAAATGAGAGTGATAAAAGAGAAAAAGAGAAAAGCAGAGGGAATGACTACACACCGATTCTGGGGTGCGAAGTCGGCCGCGCGTGGCGAGGATGGCTAGCGTAGGGATGAAACCTCGCGACGCCCCACCCCACCCCTGGGGGGAGGGTCCTATTTTTGCTAATTTCCTCCTCCATCCCACCCCACCCCCACCTTTCCAAATCTACTACTAGTCCCCTGGAGAAGGCGGCTGAGAGAGGGTCTCCAAACCCCAGGGGACATGGGGGCTGGGGGCGAGTAGAAGCTTTAGGAAGGAGGCGCGCTTAGAGTCCTCACAACTGCGTCTCTGGAGGCAGAAAGAAGTGGGGACTTCAGAAAATGACGCCAATTATCCTTGCCTCCCCTTTACAACCCCCAACGTGCAGTTATAGCACGGGAAAACTAGTGCGAGCTTGAGAGAATCTCCCCGGGATTGCTCCCACAGTTCCAATTCCCCCCAGTTTGTCCTGCCCTCTGGGGGAGGGGGGGATAGGGGTGGCAAGAGAGACCACTCCTGGAGTTCTCCTGGGGAAGAATCAGGAGGGGACGAGAAAGAGATCGCGGAATCCCAGGATCGCCCGCAGCCCTCACCCCGCGCCGCGCCCTCCCGGCCCTCGCAGCGCCCGCCGGCCGGAAGCGCTCCGTCTGCGGCCCGGCGGGACGCAAGGACAGCGGTTTCCACCGCACCTGTCAAGTTCACGGGTGTGGGGCTCGCGGACCCGCCCTACTGTGGGTTTCGACCCGGAAGCCGGTTACTAGCAGCAGGAGGGTGCGCCCGAATGGCCGCGCCCCTCACTCCTGCGTCCGCCAGGCCGTGTCCTCCGGGAAGGGGGCACTCCTCGGGGGGCATCTTCCAGCCTGTGAGTCCCACTTTTCACCCTTTCACCTGGACCGGGGCAGAGAGGTTCGAGGGACCCATCCACGCCCTTCCCCGGACCAGTGCAGAGCTCAGCTCCAGCTCTCCTCACGCCTAGGTGGGCGCCGGGCACAGCGGCGCGGCTCCCCCCTATCCCTGGATCCCTCCGACAGCCACAGCCGTGCTTACCTGTCCTGGCGGTGCACACACAAAACCACACAATTAAGATCACATCCTTCGGCATCGCTCCCAAGGGTCCCCGCCGAGCCGGGCGCGCGGAAGCCAGGAGGAAACAAATGCGCCTCGATTCCGAGGCGCGCCGGGCTCGCAGCCGCCAAACTTGCTAGCGGGCGGCGGGGGAGGTGGCTCGGCGGCGCCGGGTGCTGCGCTCTGGGATCGCGCCCAGGAAGGCGGCCCCGGCCGCCCCGCCCCCAGCCCGTCCCCCAGAGCGGGCGGCGGCACCCTGCTCGGACCCCGGCCCCCGCTGCGGCTGCGCTCTCCTCGGAGCTGGAGCGGGAGCGCGGGGCTCGGCCACTCCGGCAGGTTGCGCTCGGCGCTGGGAGCGGTTTCCCCTCCGCTGCGAAGACCCGGGCGGACGGCGCAGCAGCCGCTACCACTCAGAGCACCGGAGCTGGAGTCCCAGGACCCGCGGGCAAAAGGGAGGAGCTGGAGGCGGAAGCACCCCTTCGGCTTCACGCCCTCCAGCCCAGACGAGCCGGCCTCGCCACCACCGCTGTCTCTGCCTCCGCGCCGTGCTGGAGACTGCAGAAGTTGCCCTAGTTCATCTTGGTCGAGACTAAGAACCGCGGAGCCCCCGCGGGTGGGTTTTTTAACAGGGGGAATCCCGACCCAGGTGGCGCCAAAGAGCGCGCCCAGCCCCTCCCCGGAAAACAATTACTCGGGATTTGCTTAGGCAACTGGTTGGCGAGGGGCGAGTAGGGCCCTGAGGGGAATGATGGCAGAGTCGCGGCTCGCCACCTGCATCTTCTGTCCCCTCTCCCGCCCTCTGACTGGGTACACGCTTTGGAGATTCAGGGAGAGGACGCTGAGGCAGGGGGCCCAGTAAAAGGGTCGCTGAGCCCGAGCGAGCTACGGTGGGGTTTGGGGAGTCTACTTGCAAGCCTTCCGGTTCCGCAGGTCAGATGCTGCCACTTAGGGGAAATTCCTAACCTTTTTTTTTTTTTCTTGAATGACTTTCTCGATGGTTTTGTCAAAAGCCATCATAGTCACTTTTATGCCTGTCCCGCAGTCCCTCTGGGACCCTCCCGAGGACCATTCCACGGAGAGAAAAGCTGGGCTTTGTTTTAGGAGTGTGGGAAAGAAGTCAAGTCCTCCTCCTTCTATGTGACCCCCTTCTGGAACCGAGCCTTCCCTAGAAATAGCTCCCAGGTTTGTCACACTTCCATCCAGGAATGTTATTTATAACTAGGATGCAGAGTCGTGAAATCAGACATGACAGGACCTTTGATTTGTACCAAATGAGCCCCACGTGATTTAAAACTCCTCAGCTTGCTCGCACTGGTCCCCTCTCCGAGTCCATCCCACACCTCTGATACTGGCAACAGGGATCCCAGAGAAGGAAAGGGAAACTTCTCTGAACACAACCCTCCCTCATTTCCCAGGAGACAATTCCAACGTTCCAGAATCCTCTTCACTAATAAGGATCTGCCCTTCTCACCTCTCGTGCCCCCTCTCACTCCCTGTACTCCTAACCCCTACATCGCTATGATCCCAGGATCCACCACTGAAGGTCACCAAACTTGCAACACAGTTTATTAAGAGAAGGTGTTTTTTTTTTTTTGATTTTTGTTTTTCCGGTACGCGGGCTTCTCACTGCTGTGGCCTCTCCCGCTGCGATGCACAGGCTCCGGACGCGCAGGCTCAGCGGCCATGGCTCACGGGCCCAGCCGCTCCGCGGCATGCGGGATCCTCCCGGACCCGGGCACGAACCCGTGTCCCCCGTATCGGCAGGCAGACTCCCAACCACTGCGCCACCAGGGAAGCCCTTAAGAGAAGGTTTTATCTGCATACTCTTCTGATCTCTGCCCTTTTTTTCTAGATATTTCTGTATGCAAGCCACTGTCCCACTAGGCGCTTTGCATTGTGGTCCCTTAGCAGATGAAAAAGGAAATGAACAAGAGATAAATTCCAGCTCCTACCAGCTGAAGTAGAAGAAGGGAAGCCAACAAAGTAGTGTACTGCCACTCCAAAGTTGAGTTGAAGGATTGAGGTAAACTGACGTCAAGGCTGAACTGATTCTCCATCTCTTCTGGGATCAACTCCAGCCCAGAGGGGATCTGTCTGCCTTGACTCTCTCTGTGTGTTTTCATTACAGAGTCAGGACTTTTTCCTTCTACCTGGAGCATGTTACATTTAAAGCTAACGTTAAAATCACACATCTTTCAGAAAATTGGATTCCCCAAGTTTAGTTGAGCCTAATGAACGAGAACTCCCCTACACCATGTTGTGTTGTGAGACCCATGCCCCCTGTCTCTCCACGGATTTTAAATACATCTCAGCAGGAGCAGCCCTTCGTGGCTTTGAACTGTTGTTTTAAAGGCCCTTTTATTGATCTCAGAAATCCTAGAAGTCACAGTGACCCCAACAAAGGGAAAAGGTAGTCTGAGTCAGACCTTTAGAGCTTTCTCTCTGTTAAAGCTTCTGTGTAATTAGTTGGTCCTGTGGGATGGAGCTTTTAGCATGTTCCATTAAAAAATAAAGCAAGGCATATGTTCTGTCAAAGCTTTGCAGCATCACATCCATTAGCAGTAACAAGTGTTAATCTTAACAAGGTCATAAATCTTCCTAGATAACTAAGTACTTCAATCTCCTCTTATAAATGCATTTGAGTAGGGATTTGGAGTGTGTAGCCTAAGGTAACCTTTACAGAATTCGTCTATCAAATTTCTGTGGTGTCAATTAAGGGACCACGTGGCTGTGATGTTGGGATATTGCAATGGGATCCATGCTCAGTGAAAGCAGTGATGAGGCTTGGTTTACCCAATACCATATCCCAAGTCCACCCTGCCCTTCTGAATGGCCTCCCTCCATGGTCTCTCCAGGAACCAGAGGCTTCCTTTGATCATCCCTCTGCCTCTTCTTCCTGACCCCTAAATATTGGGGAGACTCAGGGCTCAGTCCCCAGTCCTCTTCTCTTCCAGCCACACTTACTCCTGTGTGTTGCCATCCAGCCTCCTGGCTTTAACTACTATCTACACATGGATAATTCTCACATGCGTATCTCCAGTCCCCACCTCTCCTTTGAACCCCAGGCTTACATACCCAACTACCTATCAGGTGCCGTAATTGTAATATGGCCACATCATCAAAATTAAAAATATTTGTGCTTCAGAGGACATCATGACGGGTGAAAAGACAACCCACAGAAATGGGAAACAAATTTTCAAGTCCTATATCTGACTGAAACTTGTATCTATTAAAAATTATAACTCAATAGTAAAAGACAAGTAACCCAGTTTTGAAATGGGCAAAGAATCTGAAGAGACGTTTCTCCAAAGAAGATATACAATCAGCCAGAAAACACATGAGAAGATGCTCAGCATCATTAGCCAGCTGGGAAACGCAGATCGAAACCACAATGAGGTGTCACTTCACACCCACTCGGATGGCTAAAATCACAAAGCCAGATCATAAATGTTGACAAGGAAGTGGAGAAATTAGAACCTTCATATACTGCTGGTCGGCGAGAATGTAAAATTGTTCTTTGAACACTTAAACGTAAAGCTACCATGTGACCCAGCAATTCTACCCCTGGGTACATACACAAGAACTGACAACATATGGCCACACACTAAGTTGTACACAAATGTTCATAACAGCATTGTTCATAATAGCCAAAAAGTAGAAGCAGCCCAAATGCCCATCAGCTGATGAGTGGATAAGTAAAATGCAGTATATTTATATAATGGAATATTATTCAGCAATAAAGAGGAATGAAGTACTGATACATGCTACAATAGGGATGAATCTTGAAAATATTACGCTAAGTGAAAGAAGCCGTCACAAAGAACCACATGTCACATTATTCCATTGATATAAAATGTCCAGAATAGGCAAATCCATAGAGACAGGAAGTAGATTCTTGGTTGCCTAAGGCAGGGGGAAGGGGAAGGAAGGCTTGGCAGGTGCCAGCTAAGGAACGCAGGGTTTATTTGGGAGGAAATGAAAATGTCCTAAAACTGATTGTGGTGATGGACGCAAAACTCTCACAGATATTCACACTATTCTAAAAGCCGTTGACCTGTACACTTTAAATGGGTGAGTTGTATAATATGTGAATTGTATATCAATAAACCTGGTTTTTAAAAACTTTGTTAATGATCATGAAAAAAACTGTAATATGGCCAAATGAGGACCTTTGATTCCCCCCCCCCCCAAACTCCCTTCCTGCTGCCTTCTAAGGAGATGGCACCAGCCTTCATCAGGTATTCCAACCAAATGACGTGGGGTCATCCTTGACTTGCTTTCCCTTAGACCTAAAGAAAAATCCCAAATCAACTACTTCTCACCACCCTTCACTACTCCCACCTTCCTCCAATCCATGACTACCCCTTCCCTCGGCTACTGCCCTAGACTCTCAATCATTCTCTCAGCCTCCCCTCTTGCCCCTGACAATTCAGCCATCCTCCAGCAGGCATAGTCTGCTTTTTAAAACATGTATCAGATCACGTTCCCTTGCTCAAAACTCCCCTGCATTTTTCCATCATATCTTGAAGAAATCCAAACATGTTACCAGGTCTCTGCCCACCTTCCCAGCTCTCTCTCCCTCTCCCCTTCATTCACTCCAGCATCTTGCTATTCCTCAAACATTCCAAGTTCACACCCTCCTCATGGTCTTTGTATGTGCTGCTTCCTCTGCCTGGAACATTCTTTCCATAAATCTTTGTGTGGTTCACTTTTTACCTGACTTACATCTCTGCTCAGATGTCAACTCCTCGGGGAGACCTGCCTAAAGAAGCTTCTCGCTTCACGCCCACGGCTCTCTGTCTCCTAACCCTGCTTCATTTTTTTATAGTGCTTATTACTATCTGAAATATCAATTGATTTGTTGACATTTATTCTGTCTCCCCCCAGAGAATGCCACAAGAGTAGGATTTTCGTCTTCCTCGTTCGCCGCCGTATCTCTGTACCTAGAACAGTGCCTGGCACATTTTAGGAGCTCAATAAACCTTTGCTGAATGAATCAACGGATGTTCTCCCAGGAAGCAGCATAGAGAACTGACATTTCTCATTGACCATCACCAAGGCAACAGTAAGACTGCCATGTCCCACTGACCCTCAGAGCTGCTCCACTGCTGACTCTATGTAGGGCAGCGGATTCCACAGAGGAAGAATGAGGAAGACTCCTTCTTAGTATCCAAGGCTGAGAAACTCTCCATCTCATATACTGCCCTCCAGTCCCCCTCCATAAGTCACTCTCCTTTGTCCAAACAGCCTTCCAACTACCTTCATATTTATGGGTGCACATTTCCTTGTAGAACTGGAGAGTAGAGGATAGTGCTGTTATGGATAGGATTGTGTCCCCTCGAAAAGATATGTTGAAGTCCTAATTCCCAGTGCCTATGAATGTGACCTTATTTGGAAATTGAGTCTTTACAGACATCATCAGGTGACGATGAGGTCATTAGTGGGCCCTAATTCAGTGTGACTGGTGTCCTTATAGGAAGAGGAAAATGCCATGTGAAGACAGAGACGTAACAGATGTCAGCATGTGACAGGCAGACACTGAAGGGCTGCGAGCCAGAGAGTGCCTGGGGCCACCAGAAGCTGGAAGAGGCAGGGAAGGATCCTCCCCCTAGAGGCTTTGGAGAGAGCATGGACCTGCTAACACCTTGATTTCAGGCTTCTAACCTCCAGAGCTGAGAGAGACCAAATGTCTGTTGTTTTTAAGCCTTCCGATTTACAGTGCTTTGTAGCAGCCTTAGGAAACTAACACAAGTGCCAATTTGCTGACAGAGCCCAGGGAAGTGCAAAACCTCCTAAGTTTCCTTCACAAACCCAGCAAGCCCCAAACTCTCTAGAACTATGCACGCCTGGACCTGGGTGGGTACTTTCATTTCCTGAAATGCACGTGCAATCGTAAAGAGGGGTAGAGTGAATATATTCACGCCCATACCTCTGTTTCAATATGAATATAAGAATTCTACACACAAAACAATGCATTCCCTACTCCAATTACTACAATCAATTTCAATGACATCCAGATTAGAGGGACCCATATTTTGTGAAGATAACTACTGGCCTTCTGTCTTGCAGCTTCAAACGCATTTCAGAACAAAACTAGGTGTAAGTCCGCAGGAAGACATAGAAAAATCTGTACATAGACATATAGATAAAGGCATCTCATAATTCTTTCGGATGAAACTCTCCTAATCCATAAAATCAATAATCTGAGTTTTGAGTTTCTGAGGATAAGGACCAAGGTGTACACAATATCCAGGTTTTCAGTGTTATATAAGTACATGTCCATTCCTATAACCAGGGGAGAGCAGAAACCCTATCCTCTAACAGGCCCTAGAGGCAGACCTTGCCCCAACACTAACCAGCATGATAATGGCTCCATTTATTAAGTGTAACTAGGTGTGGGTTACTGAGCCAAGTGCTTTCTATGGATTTATTCCTCAAAGCAGCCCAATTACGTAGGTGGGATTATTATACCCATTTTACAGATATGGAAACTGAGCCATTTGTCAAACATATGCCCGAGCAAAGCTTCAAACCCAGACAGTAGGACTGCAGAAGCTGTGTACTTCACAGTTGAGCTATACCGCTTCTCCTGGGCTAAAGCCTGTGATTCAGTCTCCTTGTTGAGGTCTTGTGGGAGACTAATAATACATAGCAGCCCTATTTCCGGCATGAGTTCTGACCAACTGAGAAATAAAAGAGTTAACAGGAGGCCAAACATGGCCTTTATGAATACAGAGACAGTGTTGCGAGAGCACAGCCTCGTGTGAAAGCCAGAATGGACTGGCCATCTGCCCTCCCTCCAGGCTGGACCTTGACACAGCCATGTGCTCTCACTGATCAGGGTGGAGGGAGAAAGTGAAAGAGAGCTCATTGAGAAATGAGGACCAGTGGCCATCCGCCTCCTCTATAAAAGTGGAGAGAGTAGGGAGTGTAGTAAAGGGCCAGGAGGGTCTAAGGAAAATCCCTCACATGGAAACCAAAATGATCCTCTTGATCAACTCTCAAACTTTCCTCCATAAAGCCTCCTTCTATTGTCCCGTGGCCCTGGGCTGCCCACAAAGTGCTCACCCAGCCTTCTTTTCCAGGGCTGAAAATGGTCCTTTATTCCCGGTAGAAGGCCCATGTACTCAACAGTGTTACCATCACTCTGCAGGAAAATTAGGAGGAAGGCATCCTTTTGTACTTACACTGAATTAGGGAAGATGGAGCATGCCTCACTAAAGTACCACATCAATGAGCCGGCCTGTTGACACAAAGCAATGGATATCTACTGGAGGAAATTCAGGCCGTGGGATACTATAATGGGAGAGGTATTTTTGAACAGGGATAGCCTGCTCTAGGTACTTTAGGCAACAAGCTATCACATCAGTTCTTGAGACTGGCTCTGCCCATCTACAATACATAAAACAGAAATGGTCATTTCCAACGCTTTTAAGACTGCTTTCCAGAGTCACAGGCCATGAAAATTCTCCTCGCCAACAAAGTAACATTAAACTCTCCCACATCTCCCAGCGGTTCCTTGGGTCTCCTTCCAGTCAGCCCAGTTCATTTTATTACCTATATCAGTAAGGATTCTATCTGCCTTCACATAACAGGAAAAACTCCCAAGTAATAACTTACATAAGAGATGTGTAAGACTCTCTCAGGCAAAAAAAAAATATCCTAGAGTTGAATGAACCAGGTTTAATTTAGTGGCTCTATGAAGTCCACAGGGAGCCAGGCTCTTCCCAGATCTCTGCTCCATCATTCCTAGAATGTAGTTCTTGTCCTCATGGCTCAGTATGGCTACTGGTACTCCAGCCATTAGATCCACATTCCAGACAGCAAATATGGAAGAGAATGAGAAGGAGAAGGGTATGCCTAGGAGCCCCATGTATCATTTCCACTCAAACTTCGGCAGAACCTAGGCACGTGGTCACTCCCTATGTATCTGTTAGCTACTGCAGCATAACAAACACCACTAAATTTCAGTGGCATCCAACACTAAGCATTTACTCCCACACATCTGCAGGTTGGCAAGGATTCAGCTCATTCAGTCTCATTCAGGCATGTGTGCTTCAGGCTACAGTGGCTGGGCTGATCCCACTTCTCACAGCAGGTCTGTGTGTCAGCTGAATGACTCTGTCCCACATGTCTTTCATCTTCCTTGGACCACTGGGCTAGCCAGGACATGTTCTTCTCATAGCACAAAGAGGATGTGAAAACAGGCCAGGTCTCCTGAGGTCTAGACTCAAAACTGGCACACTGGCACTTCTGCTTACATGCTAGTAAAGTCAAGGGACAAGTACAATCCGTCCACGATGAGGACATAACCTGGGTGTGATTCGGATCGGGGTGAAGACAAGTAGAGCCGGTAGTCCATCTACCATACCTGGCTGCAAGGGAACTAGGGAACGTCATGTTTTGAATGGGTGACAACAAGCCTAGCTAAAGTCAGAAATGTTCCTGAGGAAGGCAAGAACAGAAGTTCAGAGAAATTCAGTCTCTATGACACTCCCTCACCTTGTTCCAGTTTTGCAAAATACCAATACTGGTCTAGTGCGAGGTCATCATCATTCTTACCCTCACCCCAAGACACAGGGTGTATAAGAAACACTCACCTGAAGGCAGGAAAAGAGAGGGACCGCACACCAAGATTGTCACAAGCCTACGCTTAGCAGTGCTCTCCACTTTCAAGCAAGTGGGGCAGAGTGATTTTTTATTATTATTATTATGGTCTCTTCTCAAAACCCACAGCCAAGAAAGATCAAATTCATACAACCTTGGAAGGTAGCACCCAAAGCTCTCTCGGTGCATCTCTCCCCAACACCAGCATGGGATGCAGATGGCACGCAGTCTGGTTGCAAATGGTACAAATGAGTATCCCTCGTAAATAACCACAGAATGCCTTAGCCTCCCCTTCCTGAGTGAGAGGAGAAAGCAGAAGGAACCGAGTAATGGGATAAGAACATCCAGGCTGTCCTGAGGATCCTGAGTCCCACCTCAAAGCCCCACCTGTCCCAGCACGTCCCCTGGACTCTGAGAATTTGCCGAGATCCAGAAACTAACATGGCAGCACCTGGCAGGGCAAGAGTCTCCAGGACCATGCTCCAGCCTCTGTCCCTATTGGCTGGTGTCATCTCCATGCTGATTGCTCACATTTTTAAGTATAACCCCTGATGGCCCTAGTCACATGAGTCAGAAAGGAGATTACCTATAAACAGACCCCTATGTTTCTAGGTTTACGACCTGGTGCCTTGGTGTTTCTTCTAACATTTTGAAAAGGCTGGTTTCTTGAACAATCAAACCAGTGTTCTTGCCCCAGGTCTCTCCCCACTTCCACCGATCCTTGACACTGTGACCAGGTCAATATTCCGAATGCACAGATCTGACTATAACAGTAAATATCCAACATTTATCTGTGGTGTTAAATTTGCACATACAGATTTTAACTTAATGCTCATAGCAATTATGTGAGATGGGTATAAGTTTTCCAACTGTACCAGTAAGAAAACTGAGACTGTGCTAATAAGATACAGAGCCGGCACTTGAACTCGGGACAGTGCTTTGTCTCTGGCATCATGGATGCCTCTGCCAGGAGATATCTCTCCATGATTCAATAACCGTCCCCGGTAGCCTCTGAACTCTTCTTGTTGCCACTGAAGGCACCTGACTGTCAAGTCCTAAACTCTGTTTTCAGCCTTAGTTCTCACTTCCACAAGCATATGTGATGCTTTCCAATTTCGCCCACCACTCTTCCTTGAAAGAGTCCTATCCTCATACCATCACTCACTTGCTTTCATCCACCTGGGAAGCTCATCCTAATACCTTCCCCATGGTCAAAACCTCCCCAGTGTCCCTATCTCCTGAAGTCCTGCCTAATCCTCTCAGCCAGAAGGAATTTCTTCCTCTGCATCCCCTCAGTATGTTCTTGTCCTAAATCCTGTGGCCACACTTCGTACTTGCCACCGTGTGTTATGGCAACGTGTGTACCTGTCTTAAAGCCCCGCTGGCTCTGAGTAACCTGGAGGGAGAGACCAAGTCTTACTCGTGTTTTTCCTACATGTTATAACACTGAGCTCTGTTCCTTGTACAGAGCCAGTACTCAGTATTTGCTCATTTGACTAAAAAATGCATTTATTACCTACTGTGTCACAAATTATTAGGTACTGGAACTATGTTAACATCTTAACATAATTAAGACATTGAGTAGAGTGTAAAAATAAATACATGAGTGAATGGATCAATAATGATGAAAATGTGATTCTGTTTCAATGCCGATCCACACTCTATTCCAGTTGTTATTTTCTCCTCATCCTACAAGCAACAGGAGAAGTTTTCTGCAAAAGGGAATGGGGCTGGGTTCAATGACTTACAATATGAAAATTCTCATAAAATTACAGATTACACTAAAAGGCAAGAAAGGAGCGGCCCAAACCACACACAGTCTCAGTTTATGCAGTAGAATGTGTAACTCAGAGAAGTAAATCCACTTTTGTCAACTTGAGAAAGGCACTGGAGGAGCTTTCTCCTGTAAAAGGCTCCTATGGTGAACCTTTCAGACAGTGACTACCCACCCTCCTTGCATTGCCTTGTAAATCCAGTTCCCACAAAACAGACTGTCATAGAAGAATCTGTGTATCAGAGATGCTGGAATAAATGACCTTGGACTTCTATGCAGCTGTGAGATTCTGAATGTCTGGCTCCAGCAGAGACATCTGAGGAGATGGAGGAAGGAGGCATGAACAAATGCAGAGAACAAAGGGGCAGGACTGAGCTCCTTAGGAAAATAGCCACAAAGTCCAGGGGGAGGAATAGTTGCCAAACAAATGAAAACGAGATGAAAGGTTGGACGCAGGAAGCCAGGGGAGGTATCAGAGCAAACACCGTTAGCTCCTTCCAGAAAGATCCTTGTACCCTCTTTAACAGCCTAGAGTAGATCAACCTGCTACAGATGTGTGGGCGCTAAGCTTCCCACATTTCATTATCCCCATTTAGGGAAAGACTGTTTAAAGGGGTACATACACATACGTACGCTACTATATATAAACCAGATAACCAACAAGGACCCACTGTATAGCACAGGGAACTGAACTCAATATTTTCTCATAACCCGTAACGGAAAAGAATCTGAAAAAGAATATATATACACATACACATTCGTATAACTGAATCACTTTGCTGTACACCTGAAACTAACACATCATTGTAAATCAACTATACTTCAATAAAAAAAATAAATACTATAGGGCTATAAAAACACAACAGCGCATTTCCAAGTGAAATTCCATGGTGTCTGGGCTCTGCTTTGAAATACACCAAAGAAATAAAGTTTCAGTTCAGAGTGGGGAGAGGAATACATGAAATAAACTTGGACATGAGTTGATAATTGTTGAAACTGAGTGATGTGGACATGGGAGTTCATTTTTCCACACTCTCCACTTTTATATATGCTTGAGAATTTTCCAGAAAAAGTTAAAACACAACTGAGCAAATACATCACAGGAAGGAAATCAAGGATGACAAGCCAGCACTAAATTCTGATGCCATGGAGCGTTCTTCTTTCAAGGTGAGGTCTTCACTGAGTTTGCTGTTTGCGGCTCCGTCTGCCTTCTGAAGCACAGTATTATGGACAAGCCTGAGGGGGGGGGGGTGTGGAAGCCTCCTTACCACAGGATGGACACCTATGCCCATGGCCTGGGGTTTGCAGCATCAGCTTCTGAGGGCATCTCTTTTCCCACCAAGAGCGGTGCAGCTCATGCCCATAGCCTGCCCACGTGGCAGCTGAAGTTGGAGGTGGAATGCGAGTGTCTGTGTTTATTGGAGGAGGACAGGGTCAAGCTTCCGGGTTAACATGATCAGACAGGAGCGCCCAGCTGCCAGTCTCCACACATGATACCAGAGCTCAGGGACCCTCTCTGGGCAGGGAATGTGCGGGCTCCACACACTTAAAAGGAGAGGAATGACATTTATTTGCTTGTGTGTCGGTTTAATATGGGTAGTCTTTCTGCTAAGCTCTGTGTTCCATGAGCTCTGGGACTGTTTTATTTTTTATTCAGTGTTGCCTGGGGTCTGACTCAGTGGAGGAGCAACATAAATGTTTGCGGAACTGAAACAAAGTTGAATTGAAGACTGACAAAACGGTCATTAAAACGCACCCAAGGATTTAACTTGCCCAATCCTTCTGTTCAGATTCACTCAGATCCTCTCTCCCTCCCTCTCTCTCCTTCCCCAGGAGGGATGATTAGTGTATTCCGATGGCTAAGAATATAACAATTTCATTGATATTTGTTTCTGCAGCAGTGCAATATCTCATTTTCCCGAGAAGGCAGTTTTCCATTTCTGTTCCAGGTTTCTCCCAACAAAACAGATCAATCCTGGGAATACCTGAAGGCCACTTGTTAAGAAAGAAAGAATGTGGGTAACGGGTTTGAAATAGACACAATTCTGTAATCATCAGGTTAAACACTGACATTTATTTAGGGCTTTGTGGACTCATACATTATTAGGATAAATTCTAATTTATATCAGTATATAATAGGCAAATATATAATACCATAAATTGCATTTGTACACATAAATACAAAATTTGAGGTAGGGCCTCAAGAATAATGACTTCTTAAATGAATAACGCACAGTATATAATATGTACTCTCTAAGATATATATATGATGCATCATTTATAATGTAATATATTTTCTTCAAGTACAGTTAATGAAAAAATATAAGGACCTGATTACGGAACATATCTTTATTCATAGGCGACCGGACCATGTAAGATGCCTGCATTTAGGACATTAGCCAAGTACACAATTTAAGAATAAACCTATTCCATGATAGGTCCATATAAAGTGCAAAAAAAGACCAAAAGAATGAGAGACTAAACAGCTCCTAGTCAGTTACTAGGTATCACCCTAACGATAAAATACACCTATAAGCTCCTAGTCAGTTACTAGGTATCACCCTAACGATAAAATACACCTATAAGGCAAACGGTTACCTGAAGATGTATTTAATCCATAGCAGGTAAATCAAACCACTGCTTGCTCTTCAGAGGTGATGAATGCCCAATCTGAGAACCCTTTCTCTTTCGCTGCAGGCTGCTCAGAGGTGACCCGAGCAGAGACCACAATTCAAAATGACTTGGCCTTTCTGTACAGCTGAAGCAAAATCCAGGAAAGATAGGAAGCTTCACTTTTGCAAATCCTAGGGCCACTTTGCAGAGAAATTAGTATCAAGATTAAATCGCCCAAACCTTTGCTCCCAGCCTGGAGGTTTTCTGCGTGATACCTGGTATGAAACATAGGTAACACTCATTCCACTCGTTGGCCTTGGTCTTTATTTCTCTGCAAGATAACCTACCACCCAGCCTGCCCTCGCTCGAGTCATCTGCCTCAGAGAAGCGTGTCACAGGCCCAAATCCAAGTGCAGCAGCCGTATGATCTTGCCATCGCACTTACTTAAAGTAATAGTTATTGTGCAAGTCTCTGAGAAGAGAATGATGACCGATAACCGATAGCCAAGGGAACAAAGAAGAAAGAAAAATATCTTAATTTCAGGCATGGGAAAACCATGCTGACAGGTTAAGGTTATCAGGAAGCACTGAGGCACATGTAGATAACAAAATTAGAACTTAATTAAAGGAAAACTCCCCTCCAGTGCAACACTAGCAAAGACAACCCAAGTCTTATCCATTTCCGGGTCATTGCGTTCAGTGTCCTTTTAAAGTGCCACTCACCGAAAAACAAGTTGATTCCATTTCTGACACACTAAAAACACACTGGAAATTTTAAAGACGTTGAGGTCATCGAGATTTTGCATTGACCACAGATTTCATGCAATAAATAAATATAAAAGAAAAAGAGAAAAAAGACCAGACTGGACACATTTGTACATGGCAAACACACAGCCTTAAAGAGATTAAAAGTTACTAATATGCAAGACACATATTTGCATAAGAAGCCACAACACCAATTGTAAGACATATACATTTTTTTCTCCTTTAAGGATATTACAGCGTTACCGTTTTTAACATATGGCTTTTTTTTTCTCTGGATGGGTTTCTGGCATTTGTTGGTATTAGGAAATAATCTCACAAGTGGAAAATACCCCACCCTTCTGCACAGTGAACCAATGAAAGTCTTTCCTCAGCGACTCGGTTTTTGCCTCAGTTTGAAGGGGAACTCTCAAGTGGCACCTTATGACAATGCTGCTCATTTTATTTTTATTCGTTCACTTCTTTCC
Source organism: Neophocaena asiaeorientalis asiaeorientalis (assembly GCF_003031525.2). Taxonomy (NCBI): domain Eukaryota; kingdom Metazoa; phylum Chordata; class Mammalia; order Artiodactyla; family Phocoenidae; genus Neophocaena; species Neophocaena asiaeorientalis. The sequence continues at coordinate 2,469,579 of NW_020175186.1, read as the reverse complement.
CTTCTGCTTGACAGTGCATTTTAATAGCATGGAAACATCCATCTGGTCATACGCATCTCAGCTCTTAGCGTCCCAGCCAAGTCTAGGGGAGGTGCAGCATGAGTAGATTGGTGATGACTAGAAACAGCTCAGATACTGAACACATCTCTGGCAAGGAAAGCCTCAAAAGTTAAACATGACTGTAGAAACTGGCAAAACTAAACTCACAAGGTAACTATTTCCAGATAAGTTCAGAACCTTCCACCTTTAAGGAAACTGTACATAAAACTTGGAAGTTGTAGGAAAAAGGAAAAACAAAAACCAAAACCCAGCTGCTCAGGGAACAGGTCCTGGGTCTTAACTGGACAAATTGTAATGAATACAAATGTCGCTGCCCCCAAATGCAAAACACACTAGCTAGTGAGGCTGTCCCCACTCTGACAATTAAGTTAACTTGCAATGTGTACAAAACAAATCTGGCAGCATCCATGAGTTTTTCCCCCTTTCTTTTAATCACAACAGCAATAATTAACAGAAACTGGGTTGGCATCCGGCATCAGACTCGAGTTTTAGCCAAGAGGCAAGAGAGGAAAGCCAAAAACCACTCATCCTGACACAAACGTACCAGTCCTATGGGAGAATGCTAATTGATTTCAGCTCTCTTCTTCAACCTTCAAATGGGAAAGGCTGCAGGACATTTCCAAACCTAAGTTAGTCCTTCCTTCCTCTCCCACCTCATCAGATATCAACTGGAGAGGCTAATTTTTGGTACCACTATGCGGAATCTGCTACAGCAAAGGGGGCTTCTCTACAATATGGCTTTCTTGGGGAAACCAGTGTTAATGGCGGACAGGTCACCATGGGAAACACTGGGACAGGGGAAGCCACAACTCAGCTTCCTAAAGCTAAGTCTAGGGGAAGCTTAGGATTCAGTCTCTGTGATGGAGTCTAGTAAGTTCTAGCTTTGGGAGGTAAGCAGAAGAAGAGAACGAGGAGGGGGAAGAACAAACGTGCCCTGCAGACAAAAGAGATGAAAAACCTAAAGTTCGAAACCCATCTTTGTTTCCTTTTCTGAAAGTTTCCACAGGCTGCTCTTGAAAACCGGAAGTTCACGTTGGTGTTGGCAAATGACAGCAATATTTGCCCCAGAAAAGGGAGAGTTCAGTAAGATGAGTTGAGATTTTCCTTTTTCCTTAACAAATGAAGTCATTTTTTAAAAAGTGTTACTTTAAGGTCTATTGTTGGGTTTCATTACTGTTCAACAGGATGAAAATGGCACATCAATATACAAGATTTGAACTGAAAACTTTGCCTGAGACCCTGTAATACGAAGACAAACAAATAAGAAAATGATTGAAATGGTCTCCCCTAAGGAAACAATTTTAGGTTTAGATATTATCACTGTAAGGGAAAAAAATAACAAACAAACCCAGACTACACTATCCTACACTCACCATCTCTACAGTGATTAATATTTATAAAGACAGAAAACACCACTACAAGTACACACTACGTGAACACATATCACATTATAGAAATCTCATATATGTATGTTCAGGATACAAGAAGGTAATAAAGGTTACGGCTTCACCAACCTCTGCGGACTTATGATTCGCTCTCATTAGAGTGTGGTTATGAGCACTGTGAATTGGGAACTCTTAAAATTGAATTAGCTAAATGTAGTCTTAAAAGCTATAGCTTTAATTAGCTCACTTGCTACTGACCTACCCTGTACCTAACAGAAATCTCTGTAAATACAGTGACCTAAATGTACTACCAGTGCAGTGAATATTGTGGCTGCTTTCTCTTCAACTCTCCATTTCTTTGATTCTATGGCCACAATCGGCATTGACTGTGAATGAAAAAATGAAGAGTAAAAACGGAGACATGTTTTTTAAGAGTTTGTGTCTTACATATATAATATATAGACAGAACCGGGGTAAGTCTTGTTTTCCCAGAGGCTGAAAGACAAGGTAGCTACAGCTCATAGAAAGACATTTAGAAGAGAAGAAACATGGAATGGTGACATTGAACCACAGTGCTAGACGTCATGGAGAAACAAAAAGGGCACTCTGCTATGAATGTACAACTTTGGGCACAAATACAATGCAGAGGTGGAGGAAAGGATCCAAAGAATTCACAAATATGGTTATTCCAAAAAAAAGACAACTGAGGGGAGAGAACCAACTCTTCACTGAGATTTGCAGTTTGCAGAGAGAAAGCATCTGAGTCCTTGGTACACTTGAGACAGTTGGTCCAGATGAAGGAAACAGAGCCCCAATCATGAATGGAAATGGGAACTTCACCACCTCGGGGGCGTCCAAATCCACCGGCTCGTCTTACTCAAAACCATTTTCTGACCATTGCTGACCCTCCAAAGGTACCCAGTCCTGAACTTTGGGTGTCGGAATGAAATCACTACGTTGCTCAGATGAGTCCAAACTAACGGTCTGGTTATCCTGCCATTCTGCTGCATAAGCCTGACTGGCACCAACAGTGACGACCACAGAGGACGCTTCTCTACTGACCAACGCACGTACATCTACTTGAGACTTCGCTGGAAAGCGCTCCCCTAGTTGATTCGAGCCTGCGGGGTAAACCCCACCAGAAACTGACAGCATGGACACAGGCAAACCGCTCTTCAAGTGGTCCATCTAGCTCCTGGCTACAGCATGCGACACTATGTCCTACTTTTCTAAGTCACCACTCTCGTGCACGGGTATGAACCGAGATGTGGGGAGAGAGAAGAAGAAAAATGGGAAGAGAGCTGGGGAAAACACTAGGGGAAGGCAGAGAGCAGAAACGGAATCAAGTCTGGGCCACCCATGCCATCGGACTAGCACTGGGTACCCAGTTCCAAATCCTTCACTGGCAGTTTGAGTCCCAGGGAAGAGGTTCCCAAGGGGTCGATCATGTTCTTGTAACGCTCCCCACGGTGCTGAGCTAAGAAGGGGCCCCAGTCCGGCTGCGGCGAGCACACCAACTTCAGCCTCTGCAAAGAAGCCAAAGACACACAGGGTCACAGAAGCAAAGCACCCTCTTCCCCCAGGCACCACCCACCCATCCCCAAACTGCGTGTGACCACATCCGCCAGAAGGCCTCCTGGAACCAAGAGGTCCCCCACCAAGAGAAGCAGTTAGGAAGATCAGCCCCATTAATTAACAAGGCCAGGGATGCAGTTAAGAGGGGACTTAGTTTAGTTCACTGGAAATTATTTATATCACCCTGCAAGCAATATTACAGTTGCCCAGGGTTTGCCTTGCACAAGATTAATAGAGAATAAAGGGCCCAGATTTTAATTATACATTTTTTCCCCTCCAAATGGAGAGGATCTACAAGCTGCTCTCTCCACTGCCAAATGCAGTCTGCAAAGGACATGTACTCACTTTTGTTCTGTAGCCTCAACAGTGAGTTGTTATATCAAAATAATTGGATTTTGTTTAGCATATTTCCCCAAAGTATATAAATGGCCGGGAAAAAAAAACCCTCAACCACAAAGATACATTGCCAAGAGTGAGCAAAGATTTTAATTATCTGTTGACAAAAATACACGCTTCTGACTTGGTTCAGAAGTGTGGGTTCTTGCAGGCAAGCTAAAAATAATGGGAATGTCTCTAATCCGTCAACTGAACCTTTCATGGAAAACATAATTTGACTGGAGCGTTTTCTAGAAAAAGGAAAGAAAACATATTTCTGACTACATAAGAGGGAACAGGTATGTGTTTATTACCTATTAAAGTGAAGATGCTTCTTATAGCTGTTAGCTTAATCTCCCCTTAATCATCAGTTTGCAACCTTCGTGTCCCGAACCAACCATAATAAATGTATATTGCCGACTCAGCCGTTTAGAGGATTTCAGCCTAAGACAAAAGTAGCAGAGGCTAAAGCAGCTTCTGTTCAGAGGGACAGAGATTTCTGGGTCAGTGGGTAGGAGGTCCAACTGAGGCTCGGGCAAGCCATCCCTGGCGGTGAGAGGGCTGAGTCAATTTACCTTAAGGAGATAACGATTTCCTGAGGATGGAAACTGGAACACTGCTTCAGTAAGAAGACTCCTGCATCTCCCTTTGTCAACTCTGCCTCCATCTTTAGTCCAATAAAAACAAAGGCCAGGGCTTCCATGGTGGCGCAGGGGTTGAGAGTCCGCCTGCCGATGCAGGGGACGTGGGTTTGTGTCCCGGTCCGGGAAGATCCCACATGCCGCGGAGCGGCTGGGCCCGTGAGCCATGGCCGCTGAGCCTGCGCGTCCGGAGCCTGTGCTCCGCAACGGGAGAGGCCACAACAGTGAGAGGCCCGCGTACCGCAAAAAAAAAAAAAAACAAAAAAACCCACAAAGGCCACCTCCTCATCGCGTGGACATGCGTGTAAGGCGTTTACTCACATGCTCTATTCCCATCTGCTTCTCCCCTCCCGAGCCTGCGAGAGACGCTCCAGGGCCCTCTCCTCCTCAATCTGGCTGACCAAGAGCAAAACCCACCCAGCTGTTGTTCACTACCCTCATCAGCAGGTGTTTCTTTGCCTGAGTCTAATCCAATGCCTCTCAAGCTTGAATTTGCATCAGAATCACCTGGGGGCTCGTTAAAACAATGGACGCCAGAGTCCTACTTCCCTGAGAGTCTAGTTCAGCGGAGCAGAGTTGGAGCCCGATCATTTGCATTTCCATAGTCCCTGGGCCAGACCAAAATGGCAGCCCTCTGGACCGCCGAGACAAGGCAGTGCCGATCTCTTCCTAACACGTCTGAGCACGTGATTTCTCATGAATAACAGAAGCCTGACCACACTTCACTGGTGGCTCAGCAAGTGGCAGTCCCCTTACCATCCTCTCTGGAGTGAGGGTGGGGAGTTTTTTGCATTAGAAATGGGAAATGGGTCCAGCAAGGGACTAACCGACAAAGACAACCAACATGCCTTATACCAGGCATGCCCTGGACCTTTCATTACATCCTTCGGGGATGGTGACATTTAAATCAGCTTGGACCCCTCAGCCATGCCTAACACAGGCATAGCAGGAAGGGGGAGTGATTTTAAACGTAATCGTAATAGGTGTTTGGGGGGAGGCACCTCGGACAGAGAGGAACATCAGGAAAGGGGGAATCTGATGTGTGGTTAAAAACCAAACACTGGGATTTAAGCTCTGGATGAGGGGAGAGGTGGGGGAAGCACCAGGAGAGAGGCAACACTGATCGTTTATTCCCCAGAGCCACTGCTCAGCCACTGGACTGGCTGAGTCCCTCCATTAGAGGACTAATACATAATAAAAATGGTTTTAATAGAAACGGTAGCAACTGTAACCACGTAATCACCATGTCTCCCCTTAGAATAAGTTCACCGAATCTTTTGTTTTTTTAAAGCACAGAGCTCTCGGAGCTTCTGCCCTGGGAGGGGACGGCAGGAGAGGGAGCTGATACAATTACCTCAATAAATCTGCCAGGAGCCAGATGCATTTTTATCACAAACATAATCGGGATCCAGATAACGGAACAGGCGAGCATTAGCCATCCGAGCACCATGGACCAGTTAGGGTAGCGGTAAGAGCCATAGGTCATGGGCTCCCACTGGTAAAAGCTGAAGCAAAGGATAAACTGGGAAGAAAAGAGAAACACACGCGTTAGGGTGGGGATGTGAAGCATTCCTTCAACAGTCATGTACTGGACGCCTGCTGTGAGTTGGCTTCTTCTTTGTCTATTATCTCATTTTACCCCAATAACGACCCTGAAAGGGAAGTATTATTACTTCATTTTCTAAATGAAGAAACTGGATTTCACAGAGATGAACGTGACACACACGGAGCCGCTGATGCTGTGTTCGCCATCCCATAAAAACTAAGCAATGCATATGGGTGTCTGTACACACAGACTGGCTGAGAGGATGATTTTAAAGGCTATACACCAAGGTGACGGAGGGGTGGAGGCAGGAGAGGGGATGGTGGATGTTTTTAAGGAGAGGGGTGTCTCTACTGTCTATAATGGATAATCAAGCTTTTGTTATAAGGAAAAAATCCATTAGATTAATGTGAAAAATGAATAAAATCGACTTTGCTTTCACCTTGAATGGGGAAGAGCCCATCTGCAAGAGCTGCCTCTCAGGCCGGCTGAGAGGTCCCCAAGCAGTGGCTGAGCAGGAAGTTTGGTCCTATAATCAGCTGTGGGACAAAGAGAGTGGAGGCCCAGGCCACCCCTCAACTGATGCGAGGTGAACGGGCCTCGTCAGCAACCCGTGAGCTGAGAGGCCGGGGACGGGCAGGCTAATCCCAGCTCTACCACTAATTGGCTGAGGGACCTGTATGTCTCAGACTTCTCTGCTATATAACAGATCCACTTCACACCAGGTACACAACACAGGGATTTTCTGGGAACAACAGTCTGGTATTTACTCAGGAGCCCCCCCGTTTTCCCCCATCACCGCATACTTTGGCTGGCAACAGTGACGCGAGCCCTCTGAAGTCTTAGTTAGTGCAGCTGAGGGGGAACAAGGCGACAGATATGCTGGAAAAAGAGGCACCGAAAAGGACAGAAGAGGGGTCCTAACGCTCTAGCCAAGCCTCTGTTGGGGGAGGGGGCACCGCCCTCAGAAAATTGAGTTCTTCCATGTATTCATCCCGCCTATGGCAGCCTCCGCCTAGAACAATGTACCTGCCTAAGTCCTTCCCTCCTCCCCAGCTCTCTCATTCTATCTTAAGCAGTAAAAGAACTGCCTGAAAATGATTAGAGGGAATTATGTCAGGCGAGATAATATATGGAAGTGTTTGGGGAAAGTGTGAAGCATTAGACAAATGTAAGGCATCTGTATGATTGCTGTAAAGCCCAGGCTGCCGGGGCAACTGATTATTTCAACGCAACAGCAGTTCAGTATATGGATTCGAAGCAACACGAGACTGAAGACAGTGGTTGAGAAAACTGCTCCTATAAGAGATATCTACTCTAGGCCCCCTTTTAAATATTTGCCCCTAGAGTTATAAGCTATATTAACCAGTCTATTGGAAGTATGGCCTAATGTAATTACGGTAAGTTGCTCCATTTCATTTACTATATAAATAGCAATACATCTGCTTATGTGTGTACATAATTCAGTAACGTGATCTGCCTATGTATACAATAATTGCACGCAGAATATTTATAGCTCTATAAATCCATGAAGGCACATATAAAAATGATCAATTTTATTTCAGGGTTTTTGAAGTCATTTAAACCCATAATCTCAGCTCATTCTAGCCTACTACAAGATAGCCATGTTACAGAAGGGCAAATGGCAAAAAAAGAAGGGTTAGCCTTGGTCCTTTTGATACCCATTTCCTATTACACAAATATCACATCAAATTTATCTGTGCAAACTTGGTCTTGCCATCAATTTCCCTCTGCCAAGTCAGGTTTGACAAAAACCCTGCCCTCAGATGAACCTGGCCATGAGAAAGGATAATTTAGCCACTGAGCCAGGGACCTCTCCACAGGTTTCTGAGGTGAGTTTTATAATGGAAATCGAGTAAATCACAGCACAGTTGAGGAACTTTCTCAAAAAAACACAGCAAGTCCCTAGAATCCCTTTCCCCTGACATTCCGCTCCTAAAGAAGATTAGGATTATTTTAATCCAGAATTGGCCAAACTCCACTTGGAGATGAAAGCAACTAGGCTTTTAGAAATGTATTAGAAATGTATTTAGAAATGTATTATCTTGAAGCCTAGGTAGCCTTGGATTCCATTCTTATTCTGCCCCCTGCAAGCTTCGTGGCCTTGGGCAAGCTCCTTAGCCTCTCCAAGCCTCAGCACAGGCAACTGTAAAATGGGGGAAGAATCACCCACCAATCAGAGTGGTTGGGAGCTTGAGAGACATAGTTAATAAAGCAGCTACCACAAGTCATCCTGCTGATTATGATTATGTGGTCTGCATCTGCAGAGTATGAGATTCTCTAAAGCTTAATCTCTTCCAAGACAGGAGGGAACAGATGCTAACTTTGATTCCACCCAAGAATCAATTGTGTATAGTAGTAACTGAGGGACGTGGCAAAGCTCAGCAGAGATGGGGAACAGCGGGGAGGGGGGTCTCCTGTCTTCCTCCCAGGAGATGGGTAATTCTCCATCCTTCACACACACTTCAGTCCTGGATTCATGAAACTGAAAAGTCTACCTTAGTCCTTTTCAACTCTCATGCCCCAAATCTGGTGGGACTTCTCAGACAAATTACAGCCTCTGAAATGTGAGTACAGATGTGGACTTCTGTATGATGTCTTCCTGTCAATGCAGAGGGACGTAAACGCTGAAGGGTTTTCCTGTCTAAACTTCTGTCTTTTCAGAAAGAAATTGAGATGTTTTGATTAAAACTCACTCTGTGACAGTTTGGGTTTTTTTTTTTTTTTAAGGAAAATATATGATTTCTCTACAATTTTACTGTCTTGTTTTCCTTTAAAGAAGCTGGTACGGTGTAGTAAAAGGGTCTTAATCTGGTTTCTAGTGCCACCTGCTGGGCCCAGGAGGAGCTACAGCCAGCTTCCTGCAGCCTTTGCCCAGATGACACCTACAAGCCAGGGAGGAAGAGAGGGAAAGGCAAGGTCTCTGTCAATTACTGTGCTTGGAGAGTAGATGGAGGCAAAGCCAGGAGCTGGGGCACAATAAAGGCGGTGACAGGATATGCCTGTAAGTCCCTATGCAGATTTACTGGCACATGAAGGGCTCTGACCTTTAAGAAGATGAATGTCAGATGATCTCAAAATGTCATCATCACACTTGAGGATGATAAGATAGTCCCCAAAAGCAATAAAAATGAACAATAAAAGTCTAACTTCTGCTATACATATTAGTTGTAGAGTAGCTGTGTTGAGCAGTGTTTAGGATTACGTGTTCTGGAGCCAGACTGCCTGGGTTTGAACCCAGGCTGTTGCTAATTATAGTTGTACAATCCTAGGCAAGTCACATAACCTCTGGGTGTCAGTTTCCCCATCCGTAAAATGGAGATGATTATAATACCAACCCCTCAGAGCGGCTGTGAGGGAGAGATGAGGTGATACATATAAATCAGCAGCCCCCAACATTTTTGGCACCAGGAACCAGTTTCATGGAGAGCAATTTTTCCACAGATGGGGGTGATGGTTCAGGCAGTAACACGGGCGATGGGGAGCCACGGGGAGCGGCAGATGAAGCTTCGCGCACTCACCCACCGCTCACCTCCTGCTGTGCGGCCCGCTTCCTAACAGGCCACAGACCGCTACCGGTCCTTGGCCTAGGGGCTGGGAACCCCTAATATAAAGCACTGTGCACAGAGCATGGACCCCAGTTAGCACATGGGAAATGTGATCATGTGAGGCAGACAGATATAATGGGAAATGTTCCATAGGGATGCTCCAAACTGTGCAAGCTTTGCACGCCATCAGTCAAGCACCTTTAGGCAAGGTGCTTCACCTCTTCAAATCTGCATTTCCTCAACTGAAAGACACGAGTAATACTCATCCTACCAGCTCCGCAGGCTCATCTGTATGTAGGCACAGGTCTTGTTCAACATAAAGCATCACATATGCACGCAAGGTGCTACCCATGCAATAAAGCACACGGTCCTTACAGTTAAAATGGTTGGAGTAACAAATGCCCAGCAGACTTTCCAGAAAACGTTTGGCTGGAATCCAATCATCATCTCGATATCTTCACAGAACCTCTGCAAGCCTGCAAAGAGACCAATGGGGATCAAGCATGAGGTGCCATGGCAGGGGATGGCATGAGAGCCCCTCACTCGAGTGCCGTTGGCTGGGACGGCCCCATCCTGGTGTCAACGTGACCCCTATTTATGCAGGAAACCATCAGACAAATGACTCGCTGCCGGGAAGATTAAGGCAAATGGGACATTTAAATAGATAGTAAACACCCTCTGCAGTGAAGTTCAAAGCGAGTTGTCATCCCACCATGACATCTAAAAATCTCCATCCCGGCCTGCCCCGGGAGTCTCCACACTGCCACAGCCTGGCACAGTCACCCGTGCGGCTGCTTTTGGAGGTAGGCTCATGGGCTCAGCGACCAACTCTGACAAAGCCAATTAAGACTGTGATCGATAAGCACAGTGTGTTAGGAAAGCCTTGGGATTTTGAGGGAGACTCGCTGTATGTGGCTTTTTACCCCTCACCACCACAAGGACACTCTCCCATGAGTCAGTTTAACTCTGCTCTATGTAAGATGCTACAGGCAGGCAAGAACCAAAGTGAATGCCACGTGGCCATCACCCACTTTGTTGGAACTCAGAGGATTGCGAGCTTCTTGGTCGCTGATCAACATAACTACGTAAAGTAAAAAGCAGACAAGAGAGTTATTCTCAGGACCCCACGTAACCGGCATCCACTCTCTGAAAGGAAAAGCGACAGAGGATGTTTGAGGAGGGAACGGTTTCCTGTATTGTTTCCTGAGCTCATCAGAAGCACAGCTTTCTCAGAACCGTGGGAACGCTATGCTGAAGGCACTTGAAAGGGCCCCAAGTTCAAGCCCTTTCATAGTCGGCGGTTCTGACTGGTGGCCCCAAATCATAGGCCACCACAGGCAAGAACTGCACACTTTGAGCAGCTGACCTGACCATCTTTGGGTTGGTTGGTTTGTCTCCTTTCATGTCATCAAACACCTTCAAGCGAGTGGCCTCTGGACAGTAGACCCTCTGGGCATAAGTGAGGGGTGAGAACAAAAACAGAGACAAAGGTCAAAGATGAGGCCCTCAGAAACACACATGAGATCCTGAAAGCAGGCCTCAGTTCTTAAAAGATTCTAAAAATGGGGCTTCCCTGGTGGTGCAGTGGTTGAGAGTCTGCCTGCCGATGCAGGGGACACGGGTTCGTGCCCCGGTCTGGGAGGATCCCACGTGCCGCGGAGCGGCTGGGCCCGTGAGCCATGGCCGCTGAGCCTGCGCGTCCGGAGCCTGTGCCCCGCAACGGGAGAGGCCACAGGAGTGAGAGGCCCGCGTACCGCAAAAAAAAAAAAAAAAAAAGATTCTAAAAATGTGTATTATCAGTGCCAATCCTGTTACCAGGCTATTAAATCATCCCCAGGGGATGATGGTGCACAGCTCACCTGGGGAAATCGATCTGACAGGGTTCAAGGTTAGACAGAGGAAGACATACAGATAGCCTCCTACGGGGGGTGGGGGGGTGGGGTGGTGGCAGTAGAAGTGCTCAAGCTCCCCCAGAGGGGACCAAGAGCTGGACCCAGAGCTGTAGGAAGGGGTGGATGACGGGGGCCCAGTTGTACCAAGAAGCAGTTTGATGCTGAAGAGCAGTGCTGGGACTGAAGGGGAGACGGCTTGGTTTCCAAAGTCAGCTCCAGCCCTGGAAGTCAGCTCTCCCCGTGGGCCTCCGCGAGGGCTCTGGATGACAGGCTCCTGCCTTCAACAGGCTCCAGGTCCCTTGACTGCTCTGCTTGTTCCACAGATGTGGACCCCCAGCTGGGAGCCGCCAGGCAAGCCTCCTGCCCCTTGCTCATTCCTGAGCCAGGCTCTCCCATCCCTCCATCCTCTGGCTGCTCCAGTCCCCACCCAGCACAGCCCGCCCACGCCCTGACTCACGCCCCCACCTGAGTCCCTTACAGCTTCAGTGTCTACCTTCCCCTCCCGCCTTTGTTCATACGGCTTCCTCTGCCTGCTCTATCCTGCCTGCTGGTCCAGATCCCTCTTCAAAGCTAACTCTTTTTATTTTTTTTTTATTGGAGTATAGCTGCTTTACATTGTTGGGTCAGCTTCTGCTGTACAGCAAAGTGAATCAGCTAAACATATGCATACACCCCTCGTTTTTGGATTTCCTTCCCATTTAGAAGGCTAACTCTTGACAGAGGACTTGATCTTGGGGCCTGGAGCATGTGCATGGAGACTTGCCTGCAGCATGACCTTGAACCTGGAGGGGTAAGAGAGCTCCAAAAGGGATCAGGGCAACTGTTTCTCACTGAATTAGCAGAAAAATAGCAGCCAAAAAAAAAAAAAAAAAAGTGGTGAACACACAGCAACTGTTCTACATTCAAACCAACAGATTTGGTGCCCAGAAATGTGCCCACCACAACCTCCGTATAACCAGCCAATCCTGAACTGTAAGTCAAGGACCTCCTTCAACCAACCGATCACTTTCACCCATGCAACTTTGTGGCTTTTGTCTTTATGAACCATACCCTTGCCCTTGGTCTGAGTATGATCTTCCAGGGGCTGCTCTCCCCACTGTGTGGCCAGGGCCAGCCTCCTAGCCTGTGAGCCAAGCACTCATACAGGGCCTGGTGCTCACAAGGGCGCCACCCCGGATTAATCTTAATCTCTCCTGTCGCCATCTTGAAACTCGTGACAATTTTTTAACACAGGGCTCCACATTTTCATTTTGCACTAGGTCCCACAAATTAGGTCTCCAGTCCTGTGTGTATCTCAAATATTATTCTCTTACAGTTAATGTAATGTTTTGGCTGCATCTCTTGGAGCCAAAACCCTATGTGTGGGCTCAGATTTTCCCTGCCTTGGTTAGCAATAAACTTAACACCAAGTCTCGTCTTTATCTACTTTTATATTCTTTTATCTCCAAAACTCCACCTTCTCACAGTTTTTCTGGCTACCCTGGCCCTCCTTTATCTCTGGGCAGCAAAAGCGCATAGCTGGGATACACAGCTTAGTACTGGCCTTCTTCTCAATATACGAAGTAGATTCGCTCTTCCTGGCAGCTAGTTGGAAATATCCGTGAATATAGAAAACTACCTCTGCCCTCCCCACATGCAGGGCATACAGTGAACACTTAATAAATACCTGTTGAGGACTTCCCTGGTGGCGCAGTGGTTAAGAATTTGCCTGCCAATGCAGGGAGCATGGGTTCGAGCCCTGGTCTGGGAAGTTCCCACATGCCACAGAGCAACTAAGCCCATACACCACAACTACTGAAGCCCGCGCGCCTAGAGCCCGTGCTCCCCAGCAAAAGAAGCCACCGCAATGAGAAGCCCGCACACCACAACGAAGAGTAGCCCCCCACTCGCCGCAAGTAGAGAAAGCCTGCGCGCAGCAATGAAGAACTAACGCAGCCAAAAATTAATTAATTAATTTAAAAAGATAACATTTAAACACAGGCATTTACCTATGGGAGTTATGAATGGACTGAAACCTCTTGTTCCTAATGTTTTCTGAACCCCAGCAAATGGAGCTGGGGGAACTTACACCCTGAATGAGAGGTGGACAGTGACATTTCAGCCAAGAACATATGTGAAGATGGAGCTCAGGGAGGGGGACCAGACAGGAACAAAATTAAGCTTGAATTTGTGGGGTTCCCGAGAGATCATGTGTTTTGTTTTGTTGTTTTGTTTTCTTTTATACTAAAAACAAAAACAAAAACACTTTGAGGTGTTCAGCCTTCAGGATGGACAACCTGAACTGGAGAATGACATATTCCATCCTGTAAAAGTCATTGCCTGTGTGACTCTAACATCCCTCACAAGGATGTGGAGAAAGACAGAGTGGGGTAGGACGTGAAACAAGTAACTGATCAACATGGAAGAAAACAGATCAAGACAATTGAGCATATAGTGATTTGGGGGAAATGCACAGTGTGGGGCCGAGCAGAGAAGCAGGCAGCAGGGCTTTGTGGTGACAGGTCAATCCTATGGTCCCCCCAGCCAGAAAGTCCCTGTATTGGCTCCCAGGAAAATGCAAATCACTTCTTCAAAGCGACTGTTAGGTAACAGCCTGTTAAAGGGATTGTTCCTACACTGAACTCAGGGAGTTCCACTTTTCTAGCTACCTCAAACCCAGATATTGGCCTTTGAAGAGTGTTGCCTTGAGAACCTGAATCAGATATTTTGATCTAAAGATAAAACTTGAAAATTGTACCTACTGTATTTTAAATGTTTGAATGGCAACCTCTAGAATCTAGAGATCATTAGAACTAAGAAGAAAACACAAATCTCTGCAATCCACCTACTTATTTTTCAAATTCAGCAGCCAGGATGGGAGGAATCAAATCAGTCGGGTTCATTTTCACTCTTCACAGGTTCATGTTCAACTTCCTTAAACTAACCTTGCATTTGTTTGGGGCCTCATCATCTCAGTAAAGAATCCAGTGTCCTCTGGAGCGTACATTATATATTTGTGCAGGCTTTTGCTTTCACCTCTAGCAATTATGTTAGCTTATTTCAAATATTTCTTCTAAGAGCCCCTTCTTAGAATTCCATCCAGGTCCAAATCAGAGGTTCACACCCACATCCGACACAGCAGGAGTCAAGTTCACCTTGAGCTCAGCACAGAGTCCACCTGGACCTGGAAGCTGGCCCAGCACCAGCCCTCTAGAGGCCAGGCGATTTCCTGGGTGGCCCCCCAGGAAGATTAGCAGAGCCCAGGGACTGAAGCACTCAGGACTTATTTTTTCCTTCAGAACCAAAAAATCTACCACCAGTTTTATATGGAGGCTGGGGGGAGCTACTTAAGTTCTAAAAATAGAGACGTTAAAAGGTTTCTGTTTTAACAATGCTTGTAAACCACACTGAACAGCCCTGTTTTATCGGAAAGAATTGTGCAAATGTGTCTTTTGAGGATACAGACCGCAGAGGAGGTCAATGATATGGCCACCTGCACTTGGGCCAGTGCTGCAACGAAGAGCTTTCCTGACTTTGCCAACAGACTATCTGGTGACTTCAGCTTATATATGGACCCATGAGGGCTTGAGTTTCCAAAGGAGGGCCTCAGAGGCCTCTCCATGGCAAAGCCTTTGCTGTCTGGGCAGAAAGTTAGGATTGTGGTAGATTGGCTGGGTTTCTGCCACTCTCTGCTCAGGTAGGAAGCTCTTTGAAGCCTCACCCTAAATGCAGGTCCTCAATCACAGCGTCACTGCAGGCTCCAGTCTGTCTCATCAGCCCAAAGTGTTGGCAGTTTGGCCTCTGATCCCATGACGACAGCTGGCATGCCTGCCCACTTCTCTGGCCAGAAACTAAACTCTCCCTGCAGTGGGGATGTAATCTCCAGCTGAGACAAAGTTCCCTTCTGCCAACACCTAACGATGACTACAGTATCTTCCTCTTCCTCGGGCACCTAACGTTTACATGAGAGGTTTCCTTTTTATATTTTCATTCCCCATCACCCTCCATTTTAATGCGTTTTTCAGGCAAGCAAGAAGCTGCTGAACCCTGATGGACAGGAGTCTAACAGTTACATTAAAAGCAAGATGCTCATACCAAGGACATCCTGCATCCAACTGATACCCTGCCTTTCTTTTTACCATCTCTTTTTTCGTTTTGAAGTACAGATGGATCATCTGAGTTGGCATTTTTCACCTTCCTGGTATTTGCTAAGGAGGCCTTATCTATATTAGGGATGATTCTAAGACTTTCGAGGCACAGGGAAGTCAGCAGTGCCTTGAACCCAATAGGACTCGCTTGTGCTGACTGGCGGTGCACACAAGGAGCCCAGGAGATCACCCGGCGAGACCCCTCCCCCGCACGCACAGACACCTCCACTGAAGGGCAAAGATAGCATCCGCTGACTTACCATTCCTGCTCTTCTAGATAATGGCCCTGCTGATTATGGGATGCAGGTTGCTGTGGTGATATTAAGAAGGGCTAATCTGTAAGGGAACAGGCAGTTTCTTCCTGGGAAAATCTGGGGTTGAGATCTTGTATCACAGGCTCCCATGATGCTAACAAAGTCTCCTAAGGATCTGTGAGGCCTGTGTTCTCTTTTCTCACTAAAGTATCCGGGCATCAGCCAGGAAGCTTCTCCTTACCTCAAGCTACAGGAAGACTGCAGCTACCAAGACCTCAAAATACAAAAGAAGCCTTCCCCGCCCCGCACCCAATCTGGCCATTGTCCTCAGGCATTAACGACGGTTCACTTGCCAGACCACACCCAAAGGCATGTCCTGGTCCTAGTAGTTTCTGGTACAAAGACTACTGAGTTTCACCATCAGCCGTCTCTTGTTTCTCTATTAAATCTAGACCCCAGCGGTCCCGAGGCAAGTTGGAAATAAAGGTGCAGCTCTCTTATGTCTCCTAAATAGCTGCAGTGAAGCCCTTTCATTGTCTTACTTAATATGGGAAACCTGCTTGCCATGGACGCTTGGCAACAGACACTAAGTTCTGCCTCACATCAGGCACAGCGGTCCCCTTACCGTACACATAGGAGATCCCCACGAGCTCAAAAATGGCAATGATGACGAGGGCGTAGGAGGCGGCATACGTGTCCACAAGCTGAAACATGTAAATTCCACCCTGGTAGGGGAGAGAAACAACCGACATCAATAGGCCTGGATCTAGGCTCTCTCCCACTTCTAGCAGTCAATCCTTCCATCCTGAGCAGGGTCAGGTGCAAACAGGAGTCAAAAGATCTCCCCTCCCCTTGACATCAGTAACTTAACGCTGGCCAGGTATGTAAGCTGGGGGCCTTGCCATGTTAGCAAAGCAGTCCCTGGAAAGACTCCGAGCTAATCAATAGAACAAGCCCAGACAAGTGATCTAACATCTTACTCTTAAAGGGCAAAGGTCAGCATCTGAAGATGTATATGTGAAAGTAGCCAGATTGCTTCATTTTTGCTTTAAGAAATAGATGACCATTTCTAGCCATATACCTGCATGTGACTGACCTTCATATGACCTTTACGTGTCTCTGGGCATTCCTCAAGCAACCTCCTGCATTTTCAGCTCACTCTTTAAGTCTCTCTACAATAGATGAGGCTTAGAGACCATCTCCTTTCAATCTATCATTTTACAGATGCAGAAACCAAGGCCCAAAGTAGTGACTCGCTCAAGGTCACAGGGACAGCAATATATATATATATATATATATCAGGTAAGCTAATACCCAACTTACCAGACACTCAGGACTGGAAGGAACTCAAATGGCTATAAATCTTGTATATTACAGGTCATCAATTTCTCTAGTCAGTATTTTCATGTATTCCATTTTCTTAAAGTAGGACACACCTGTCTCGTTGGCTCAAGAAGGCTACATCTCAATTACGAAGACGCTAGAAGTATCATTAGTAGCCAAGGTGACATATTTCCCTCTGTGGTCAGAAGCCCTAATGAACTGATTCCATCTACGTGGAAATGGCAATGATTTGGCTGTTGTTATAAGGTCCGGGAGCTAAGAGTAAAAGGCTGGAGAGCCATCAGGCGCCCCTGCAACCTGCCCCCATGCCAAGCCTGTGCCCAGCAGGCAGCTTACCTGAGTGATCATGGGGAAGCCCATGATGAAGAAACAAATGCAGCAGCCCAGAGTAAAGACCGGCTTGTGTGTGCGCAGGTACTTGGGAAACTCGTCTGAGATGGAGGTCACTATGGTCTCGATGGTGGCAAACTGGAATGATGCCAGCAAAGTGACACCTGAGACACACCGCCCAACCCCAAAGACTCCAAAAAGCCCTTTGTGTTTCCCACCAGGCCAAGTGGTATTTGTATGAGGTTTGGGTTTTAGGGTTGCATTCCCTCAATGGGCCTGACTTTGCTGGGGTCCAACCCACAAGGCCAGCGAGGGGACTCCAAGCAGGATGTGGGCCTTAGAGCAGTTTTACCAGCTCCCAGAGGCTGCACTCATACCCATCCACCAGGACACTTTAAGCTTCACTCTGTATTCATGAGATGTAAATTCCTCTCCTCCCGTTTAAATCGCATTTGATCTTCTGCTTGAGGAAAAACCCTCTTTGCACCCAACTACTAAACCCTGAGTGCCTGTCACCATGATCTGTAGTAGTCTCAGCCCCAGAGCAATTCCCCTAAAATTGACCTCATATTATTTTCCCTTATTCAACCCCAAAGGACTTGCTTTGGCAAAATGACACCAAAAGCAGGAAGTACACAGGCTCAAACTTGCATGGAGAACAGAGAGGGAGAGAGTACGGCTCCTCTGCCCATCACCTGAGTCACCCACAAATGCAAGGTTATCCTGAGCCCTGGACAGGTACCTCACCACCCCTACATCACTCAGGGAAACGTTTAAGGACCACTAAGCTCAACCCCATTGCAGGCTGGATGCAGGACCCAGGACAGGAGTCTTCAGAAGAAGCAGGGGTCGAAATGGGGAAGGGCTCACCATAGTGTCAAGTCCAAGAGTGAGGAGCATCAGGAAAAAGATGATGGCCCAGAATGGAGAGAGGGGCAGCCTGGTCAAGGCCTCCGGGTAAACCACAAATGCAATGCCTGGCCCTGGAAGGAAAAAGACACATGACTGCAAACAGGTCCAGTTCAAGGCCCCCTCTTCCTGGAAGCCCACAGGGTCCTCTCTCCATGGAAGCCCCGAGTTGTTAGTTATCACATGCTGCTCCTGCTATCTGCTATGTTTTTACTCCTCTCTATCCATTTCCCCAATTAGACCTCGAGCTCCCGGGAGGGAAAGACCAGGGGAATTAGGTCCACATCTCAGGGAACTCAGAGGAGACGCTCAAAAAGAGTGCCAAAGCAGAGACTCGGGGCCAACTCGACTCTAAGGCCAGGCTGTATCCCATGCAAATAACATGAAAACCTCCATCTTTGTATTCATAAGTTGAGGGAGAATGTAATAATTACCCTCTAGAACAGTGGGTGATTTTGCCCTCCTGGGCACATATGGCAATGTCTGGAGACATTTTTGATTCTCATAACCGGGGTGTTATGGGGGATGATTACTGGTGTCTAGTGTATAAAGTCCAGGGATGCTGCTAAACATCCTTCAATGCATGGGACAGTCCCCACAACAAAGAATTATCCTACCCAAATGTCAAGAGTGCTGAGGTTGAGAAACCCTGCTGTAAGG
Source organism: Neophocaena asiaeorientalis asiaeorientalis (assembly GCF_003031525.2). Taxonomy (NCBI): domain Eukaryota; kingdom Metazoa; phylum Chordata; class Mammalia; order Artiodactyla; family Phocoenidae; genus Neophocaena; species Neophocaena asiaeorientalis. The sequence continues at coordinate 2,450,915 of NW_020175186.1, read as the reverse complement.
GTTAAACATGCCCAGAATGACATCGTTTCCCCCTTTTGTTACCCTTGTTCCTAGTCACTCCTCCAGGAGAAGCCATGTACATAAAACATGAATCAGTATAACACTTTTAGGAACTTGCCCTATAAAGGTTTGGTAAAGATGGGGCTACATCAGTCCGCAGGTAATTAAGTGGGGAAGAGGGAAGCATGATATAAGGGTTAAGAGAGTTTGGTCTCTAGTAGTTAGACCTGGGTCCAAATTCAGACTCCATGACTTGCCAGCTGTGCAACCCTAGAGAAGTTATTTAATTTCTGTAAGCCTCAATCTTGCCCATCTGTAAAATGGGGATAACAATAGTTCCTCACAGCGCGGTTATGAGGGACAAATGAGGAAACGCAGGTAAGGCACTGAGACCAGTGCCTTGCACATCATCAGCACTCACAGAATATTAGCTTTTCTTAGGGGCGGACAATGAACTTGGAAATTAGCAGCTCTGATTCCAGTTTTCCCAGGAATATCGCGTGCGGTCTTGGTAGAGGATGTCTGAGCTGCAGTTTTCTCTGCTAACATAAAGCCCCACCAGCCGTTCGTGTCTTCCTCACAGCCTCACTGGGAAGATGGCTAAAGACCTGGCAGTTGTGAATTCCCCTGTAGGTAGAAACCTAGATGATAAGGGGCAGAGACCAGGGAACGTCGGGGTAATCCACAGCCAGCGCACGTCTGGAAGCCAGAAATCGTAGCTCCTGGAGTTTTTATAACTCAAGCATAATGACACGTTTTTAAACTGGAATTCGTCAGGTTGTTAGCTCCCAATGTTGCCTAGGGCCTTGGGTATTTAAAACATAAAGCCTGGAATGCCTAAGATACCCCCGCTCGATGCATTTATTGAACAGACAGTAGAGACAGCCTCTGAAATCTCCCTGAGTGAACCATGAAAGAAAAATCTGTATTAAGCTACAGTTCAAAATAGGTCTCAAATGCAATGCACCGAAGAAGCCAGTTCAGTGCCCTGAACACCGAGAAAGCCAGTTCAGTTTAGGCCCATAAAGTGGACAAGAAGGTCTTCAAATGGCCACTGCCGGAGGACCTCGGCTCATTGCTTTAACAGGATTCTGGCCGTTTGGGCTTTACAGCTTTCTTAGGGAGGGGAATGATTTCAAAATATTCGGCCTGTTTCCATTTCAGCGGCCTCCCTAAAGTATGCAGGGTAAAGGCGTCATCTTCAGCAAACTCCGTTTATCCAAGATGGCTAGAGAGTGGATTTTTTAAATACATTTTTAGAACATTTTGTAGAGTTCAGAAAGATGGACTGTCCGAGCCACAGCAGAGTTTTCCCCGGGCTAGGCCCTCGTGTCTGATGGAGGCTGAGTCCTGCCTCTTTCCTCTCCCTCTGGTAGGCAGCAAGGCCCAGTGGGTGGGCTGCAGTCTTCTCTCCCCCATGGACCAGAAAACTGGCTCTGCCTCTTACTAGCTGCGGGACCGTAGGTAAGACTCTGGACAAACGTCAGTTTCCTTATCTGTACAATGGAGATAATAATAGCACCTACACGCAGGGAATTTCTGTGAGCATTAAGCGTGTTGATACAAGTAAAGGGCTCAGAACCATGCCTGGCCATGGCAAGAACTCAGTAAGCATAGACCATTACTACTCTTCCCATGAGAGGGGATCAAAGGGGTTCTGCATGCCAGCATCTTGGGCGGGGCCCCCAGAGACCTACAGTGACAGCCTCCTTGGTCCTAGAGAGCCACTGAAGACACAACCAGGGGCTCCGGTCAATGGACCCATCACGACCCGCAGCACACGGGGAGTGGTTACTCTTCTGAGAAACCCACTACATGTGGATGCGTTCTCAGAGGACGCAACACCGGAACCCTTTCCTGTGCCTTTGGAAGGACTGGCATCCAGGTGACAGACAGATGGTGGGACAGTCAGTCCAGTTTGAGAGCGTTCATCTTCATCAGCAGGGTCTCTGAACTATGAGGGGGTGAGGGAGCCAGGGCAGAACTTCCTAGTGGCCTGGTTACCTGAGAGTTACCACCTAGACCTGGGACTCTATATGCAATACGCACCTCTGTGTTCCTCTGCTGTGGTCTAACCCAGTGTTGCCGCTAGAGGGTAAGCATCTTGGTAGGGCTCTGAGTTGGATTCTGACCGTGAGTCAGTGCTCCCCAGGCAGCAGCTGGCTGGGAGATGACTCTAAAAGGTTGACTTCCCAGCAAGCTCCTTCTCTGGAGTAGATGCCTAAGAAGACCACGCCCCCTTCCCTGTGCCCATCGTAAAAGCAGAGGACAGCTTGGTCTCATCACCAATCCCACCCTCAAGCCCCCAGAAGCTCTGATACGGCCAAAATTTGGGGTAATAACTTTGAGCCTCCCTTACAAGGGAGCTGTAAACGAAATGGACTAGTGTTAGGTCATTAAAGAGAACCTGCTTTTGACTGAATACCAAAGCACAGTTACTAATGTTGGGTCAGCAAAAATGAACTGAATGTCCACGGGCCAATGTCGCCCAGCTAGGAGAGCTTGGGGCTGGCACCTGATGCAGGTCTGACCCCGACCTCTGTATTCTGCAGAGCCTCCATTACAACGGGGGAAATCAGACAAGCCTGCTAATCACATGTAAGAATGTATGCGAGTTCAGATGAGCAGGTTTCGCTGCCCACGGGTCTGGGAGAAGACCTCCCGGGCCACTGCCCCTCCCCTGTGGGAGATGAGACCCACTGTCCCTGTGCTGTTGACAATGAGAAACTACCAAGTACAGTTGGTCCTTGAACAACACAGTTTTGAACTGCACACGTCCACTCAGACACAGATTTTTTTCAATCGTAAATACTACAGTACAACACAACCTGCAGTTGGTCGAATCCATGGATGCGGAGGAATTGCAGATTCAGAGAAACTGTACCTACGAAGGGCTGACTCTAAATTAGAACACGGATTTTTCACTGCGTGGAGGGTCGGCGCCCCTAAACCCTTGCATTGTTCAAGGGTCAACTGTATGAACACGGCACGTTAGAACCTGTGAGAAGTACTCCTCTCTCCCTGTTAAAATCAGAGGAAATGAAAAAATTCTGGAAAGGGGAAGTTTCAGAGGGAAACACAGGCCATTTGTCTGATGCTTTTTATATAAACGAAAACCAAAATTTAATTTGGGTTTTAGCAACTTGTGCCCCCAAATCCCTTTCCTGGGGCAGGAAACGCTCAGAAGAGTTAACGAATGGGGTCCACATCTTAAGAATCACTATCTCTGGCCACTCGGCCACTGGTTCACAGGGAGCTCAGTAATGTCACAAAAATAACAGAACACCTCAGATCTGCTGGCAGGTGGAGCAGGGCCTACCTGCTCCAGCTACGCTGCTGGAGGGAAATGAGGGCAGCGCGGGTGGTACAGGCACTCCCAAAACAAAGCCTCCGCCACTCTCTCCCTCCCCCTCACCACCTCCCTGCTCCCCAGAAGGTTTAAATTTTTCAACCAGGGAAGGGCATTTGCTCAGCTCTGGGACCTCTAATTTAGTGCACTGTTGCAGAACTAAAATCCCTGGGGGTTCAGCACCCTCTGCAGGGAGAGGTAGCTCCCCCCAACCAACAAGCTGGCTCTTTAACCCTTTGAGGCCTGCAGTGCATCGTCAGCGCCGCTGAAGCAGTAATTAATTATCCTTAGGGAGCCAGAAGACAGCCAGCACCCCACCAAGAAGGTGACATTGCTAGGGCCTAGTTCTTTCTCGTGCTGGTGTCTGAGCCACTACCTAAGACTTGCAGTGAGCTCCTTGAAGAAAGATAACTTCACAGAGAAGTCACAGACAGGCCCACACTCTGGATCATCCGGGCCCACAGCCCTGTCCCCACAGCCCCAGGCACAGTCCCTACACCAAGGCAGCCCATAAATGCCTGATTAGAGAATGCCCGTCATGATAGACAACGCCACGATGAAATCCCTCAATCACTGAGGCCTGCTCGGCACCCAAATCCCCTGTAGGTTAAGGCTGGGTGGAAGCAAAAAGTTAACTAAAAGTATTACACACTCTCTGCAAGATTCTGTGCTAGAAATATGGATTAAATGAGATAAAAAAAGGAGCGCTCTCTGTACACTCCAAAGGGACCACACAAACGTTAGCGCTAATAGAGGGATCACTTGGGCAGAAGGTAAACATGTATTCCACATCCCTCCCACCACCACCGTCCAATCTTTCCACCCACTGGGGAAACGATTTGCCGGGTCTGCATTGCGAACGAAGCAGAAGACCCTGAGAACACATCTGACCTGACAACCAGGAAAGTGCTTCATCAGGAAAAGGCTGTGCTCGCTAAGCATTAGTGTTTGGTGCCTACAGAGCCCGCGGCAAGGAAAGCCACCCAGAAGCAGGTTGTGCCTACATCCGCTGCAGGAGCCATAGTTTGCCTAGAGAATCCTCTCCCCGTGCCCAACAAGTAGAGACCTTACTTCTGCTGGAGCTGAGTTAAGAGAGGACAGGAAAACGAAGGAAAGGAGAGGGAAACAGGAAAGGGGCTTTTATAGCCACACCTCTGGGGAAGGACCAGCCAGATCTAACCCTGCATGAGCTTCAGACTCCAGCTGTTCTGGGTCCCTCCGCAAAGGGGGACCTAGGCTGTCCCCCCTCTCCAGCCTGTTCCAGAAGGCCAGCTTCCTAGCACAGCATGAATGAGGAGCTCAGGGTGTGAACCTGGAGCCTGCCCTAAAACAGCGGGGTGACCAGCGCACCGTACCTTGGTCTGCCACGTTCTCGATGTTAACCTTGCGTTCATTGGCCATGAAGCCGATGACTGAGAAGATGACGAAGCCGGCGAAGATGCTCGTGGCACTGTTGGTGCAGGTAACAATTAGGGTGTCCCTGGGAGGAAGAGACAAGTTTGCCAATAGGCGTGCTTTGTGAGGAGGAAGGGATAGGGGAGGGACACATGAATGCGTGCTCACGTGTTTGTGTGCCCATGTCCACGTGCCCATTCCTAAGTAGGTACTCACTGCAGGCTGGTCTTGTTCTCTCTTATTCACAAGGAAAGGAACCACCAGTCTTGACCGCAGGCTCTCTTGGGCCAAGTGGATAAGTACCAAAAGACCCAAAAAGCTCTCCCTCCCCTAACAGCCCTGCTCCAGGGCCTCTGGGACAGAACTCTGGCTCCACCTGCCCGAGAACTGGATCTCCCCTCCTGGCAGTGGCAGAGGTAAGTCTGTCCATCAGAGCAGAAATTGAGGAGATGAGGCCTTTTGCAGAGTCCGGGACAGGAACGACGTATGAGAGAAGAGAAGGCGGTGGGACCAACAAATCCCACCAAGCATGAGAACAGCCTGGGGTTGGGGTACAGGGGCCTAGAAGGGCAAGGGAGGCGGGGAGAGGAGAGAGACCAGCACCTCGGTGCCGGCGCCCTCTGCTGGCCATATGGCTGCCGTTCCCAGCCTGCCCTGTCCATCCCAGACCCAAGAGAGGGGTCACAGCTAGATGGAGCCGTGAGGCCAAATTCTCTTACATGTTAGAGGCATGACCTTGACCAAGTCACTTCCTCTCCACTCTGACTTTATTTTTTTACGCATATCCACTCTTTTTTTTAATTCTTTTCCCATATAGGTCATTACAGAGTATTGAGTAGAGTTCCCTGTGCTATACAGTAGGTCCTTATTAGTCATCTATTTTATATATAGTAGCGTGTATATGTCAATCCCAATCTCCCTATCTATCCTACCCCCTCTTACCCCCTGGTAACCATAAGTTTGTTTCCTACATCTGTAACTCTACAAAAATTTCTGTTTTGTAGATAAGTTCATGTGTACCCTTTTCTTAGATTCCACATATAAACGATATCATATGATATTTGTCTTTCTCTGTCTGCTTTACTTCACTCAGTATGACAGTCTCTAGGTCCATCCATGTTGCTACAAATGGCATTATTTTGTTCTTTTTTATGGCTGAGTAATATTCCATTGTATATATGTACCACATCTCTTTTATCCATTCCTCTGTTGATGGACATTTAGGTTGCTTCTGTGTCCTGGCTATTGTAAACAGTGCCGCAATAAACAGTGCATGTATCTTTTCAAATTATGGTTTTCATCAGATATATGTCCAGTAGTGGGATTGCTGGGTCGTATGGGAGTTCTATTTTTAGTTTTTTAAGGAAACTCCACACTGTTCTCCATAGTGGCTGTATCAATTTACATTCCCACCAACAGTGCAGGAGGCTTCCCTTCTCTCCACTCTGACTTTAAATGGTGGCAATGACTCCACCTCCCTCACAGGTTGTTGTGAGGACAGACCAGATGAGGCCTGCACCGCACAGAGCCTGGCACAGAGCAAGTGTTCAGGATACAGTCCACCTTGTCCAGGACCTTAGTTTACTGATGGGGAAACTGAGGCCCAGGGGAAGGCAATGGGCTCATAATGGTAGGTTCTGATTTGAACCCAGACTTCCTGCCCATTAGCCACACCACACAGCCTCATTTCTAACAAAGCACAGAGCAATGCTTCCCCCTTGGACGATGCTCAGACTGAGTCTCGCGGGTCATAAGTTAATAAGCAACTATGACCAAAGAAGTTCAGACAACTTAGTCTGGCATTCTAGCTGTTACGGGCTGAATTGTGTGCCCCAAAAATGTAAATGTTGAAGTCCCAACTCCCAGTTCCTCAGAATGTGACTGCATTTGAAAATAGGGTCTTTAAACAGGTGAGTAAGTTAAGAGGAAATCATGAGAGTGGGCGCTAATCCAATACGATTGATGCCCTTATAAGAAGAGGAGATCAGGGCGCACAGCGGGAAGACCACAAGCCATGCAGAGAGGGCTCAGAAGAAACAAGCCCTGTCGATACCTTGATCTTGGACTTCTAGCCTCCAGAACTGCGAGAAAATTAATTTCTGTTGCTCAGGTCACTCACTCTGTGCTATTTGTTACGGCAGCCCCAGGAGACTAGTACAAAGGCTCTCTCCAGTCTGGCCTCAGCCAATTCTCAGGTCCTATTTCCTTCTTGCCTGGTGAGCACACACCTGCTCCAGTCCCATCAACCTGCTCCCTCCCACGTCTCCATCACACCCATCCACACTCATCCCCACCTGAAAACATTCCCTTCCTCCCCTAACACCTTTTGAAATTTGGCCCAGCATAGATGTCACTTGTGTGAGGCCATCCCAGCCAGGCTAGGCCACAGTTTAACTATAATCTCTTCCTTTTGGTTCACAAAATATCTCATGCATGATTAAAAATAATAAGAATGGCGGGCTTCCCTGGTGGCGCAGTGGTTGAGAGTCCGCCTGCCGATGCAGGGGACGTGGGTTCGTGCCCTGGTCCAGGAAGATCCCACATGCCGCGGAGCGGCTGGGCCTGTGAGCCATGGCCGCTGAGCCTGCACATCCGGAGCCTGTGCTCCACGGCGGGAGAGGCCACAGCCGTGAGAGGCCCGCGTACAGCAAAAAACGAACAAACAAAAAAAAACAACAAAAAAAAATAAGAATGGCAACTGCTGTCTACTGAGCACCTACTATGTGCAAAATATTGCTGTGGGAATTTTGCAAACATCATTTCTTACCCTTCAACAAAATAGTATAATCTGCATTTTACAGATGAGAAAACAGAGATTCAGAGAAGCGAACTGTCTTACCCATGTCTTGGAGTTTTAGAAAATGGTGAAGTCATAATACAAATGCAAGTCTCTCTGACTCCAAGGTTCGTTCTTTCTTTTTTTTCTTAATCAGCCCCTCAGTATTTTCTTACTGTTTGTCACAGATGGATTTAACTTTCATATGTCACCTCGTCCAGAAGCTGTCCAGGCTGTCTCACATCTTTGGGGTTCCAGAGTCCCCTAATATCACACTATCCAAATGTCACCCTGCACCAGAGTCACCTGAGGATCCTGTCTCCATATGTAGATTCCCGGGCCCACCTGACCTCCCCATGTTCTGTTTCCTAAATCTGGGAGGGGACTCAAAGTTTGCATAACTTTGGGTTTAACTGACAGATACAATTGTAATACATTTTAACATATTTAAAGTGTATAACGTGATGATTTGATATACATATGCATTGAAACAGAAGTCCCACCATTGAGTTAATTAACACAGCCATCACCAAGGTATTCTTTCCACTGTACCATGCTGCCTTTCTTACAGGGCTCTCTAGAAAAGTGTTTGTCAAGTGACTGAATGACCACACTTCATCAGCGACTATCATACAACTGTATCCATGGACTAGGTAGCTCACAAATGACTATTCCAGGACACAACTAGCTGCATGGCACCTCCAGAGAAACTCAATTCCATCCCATGCGTCAGAATCAGGGTGCAAGTTGGGGTCCAAGCCAGGCCACCAGAAGCCAGCAGCTAGGCCTTAGCAGGCAATTTCCCCTACACCAGAGCTAACTGTCTGGCTCTGCCTTGGGTGAAGTGTGAGGATATGGCCTCAGGTGTCTGATGACACAGCCCATGATTCTGTCCCCAGGCCCTAGTCCCATTCACCCACTCCCTCTGGGACTTGAAGTGCCTCCACATACCTGTAGCAGTTGTTGTGGAATTTGTTGTAAGAAGAAAGAGTGATCAGGCCTCCCCATGCAGCAGATAAAGAGAAGAAAATCTGAGTGGCAGCGTCTTTCCACACCTGGGAGGCAAAAGAGGGGAAGATTTAAGGTCACTGAAAGAGGCTGGCCCAGGGGAGGGGAGTCTCCCAAAGCCACACCATCTCCCCTGGGGAAAAGGCAGTCAGGACAAGATGACTTTGGCACCAACATAAACGAGAAACATACATCATTTGCACTGGAAGCCAAAAAGGCAGTAAATGACCTGGGAGACTCTAACTTCATTCTAATCAAAGGAGAGGAACTCAATAAGCAATGTACACATTTCATGCTTGCAAGCCCTACAATGTAAAACTATACAGAAGGGGAGAGCCCCTTCTTTAGCTGGAAGCACACTCAAAAAACAATTTGGAACAGCAAAAATATTCATGGATACAAAATGAAAACCTCTTAAAATTGACATTCCCCCCCAAAAGCAAAAAACAAAATTGACATTCCTAAAGATTAGGACAATTTACTAAAAATCTGAAATTCTGTAGCCCCTCATCAAAGTAAAGCAAGCTCTGTGCCACAGCTGAGTGGAGTTTACAGTGCCACCTCATTCTCGAACTTGGCTGACAACACCTCTTGGTCGTCTCCCGTTGCGGAGCACAGGCTCCGGACGCGCAGGCTCAGTGGCCACGGCTCACGGGCCCAGCCGCTCCGCGGCACATGGGATCTTCCCGGACCGGGGCACAAACCCATGTCCCCTGCATCGGCAGGCGGACCCTCAACCACTGAGCCACCAGGGGAGCCCATTGGCGATTTCTTTTAATTGTCCTCATTAAACTCCAGAAAGCTACTCAAGAGTTTGAGCTATAGATTTATATGATTTGATATGGACTTCCTATCCTTTTTATTAATTAAAACTGCTTTTTAAATTGTGCTTAACATATGCAAAGAGAAAGTTCAAGTGTGTGCTGGCAAAGCCTGTACCACAACCTCCATTCTCCCATGCTCCTCACTAACAAAGCTGTGGTTTTATTTCAAGGCAGCCATATGTCCAGCCAAATGGCCAACTCCCAGAATCAAAGAGAGGTGCAGCTGAGAGGAAATCATCATATGACTTAGTTTCTGGCCAATGATGAGAAAATCAAGTGTTATGTGAAATTTCTGGGCTTTCTCCTCCTTTAAAGAGAAGGAGGATGCCTATCTGTCTCTTCCCTCACTGCTTTGTGCCACCTGGAATGCTGACATGATGGGTGGAGCTCTGGCAGCTACATGGCAGCTATTCACTGAGGATGGTGGGGCGGAAAGACAGGAACCTGGGACACTGTGGAGCCACCCAACCAGGGCTTGACTATCTACCACTGGGCTGCAAGTGAAATCAACTTTTGTTAAAGCTGCCATCATCTGGAGGTTTTTCATTACGCGCAAACTCAATCCTAGTTATGCTTTCTTAAAATCTTCTGGAAAAGCAGATTTTTCTTTAAGGTGAGAAAATGCATTTCTTATTAAACAATCACCCCCTCATGTGAAGTTCTGGGGGTTGGGAATTTTAGAGTAAGATATGCCTGTACAGAATATGCCAAGAGAAAGCGTAAGTGTGTGCTGGCTCTGTGTCTCAGAAGTATTCAAATCTGTCTAAGCCCTTTAAATTATAATTGCTTGCGGTTTGCCTAAGTGCTATTATTTTCCAACCAGCAAAACTCCATTTCCAACACACTATAATTAGCAACAGATATGTGGCATGAGGTGGCCCAAAGCTATTAAGGGAATTTCATTCTTCATTTCAGCCTCTGCAGCCTCCCAGGCGTAGGACAACTATTCCAGGAATCTGAAACCCCCAGCTGCTCAGTTCTCATTAAAAACTTCCTGAGTGTGTAACATTTCAAGATTATCAGGAGTTTGTAAAGGCAAACAGTGAAATGCCCTGTGGGCGGAGGTCTGACCCCTTCTGCTAAACAGTATCCCGGAGCGGGACCCACCCCCATGTGCCGTTCCCCCCACAGGCACGTCATAAATGAAATCAGAAGCCCACCGTGGCATCCGTAAGTTTCTCCCACTTAGGCGTGATGAAGTACCAAATCCCAGCGCCGGCTCCAGGCAGGGTAACTCCTCGGATGAGAAGAATCACCAGCACGACGTACGGGAACGTGGCCGTGAAGTACACCACCTGGAAGCCACCGACACGGGGGCAGGAAGGAGCAGACACACGGGATGTGACCAAAGGAGCGGCGACAGAGGCAGAGTGCCATCCGCCGCCCGGAGGCAAGTGCCTGATAGGGTAGTTTTCGCCAAAATCTTGTAGGTCTGGGGACACAAGGAAGGCACTGGGACCAAAGGTGGATCAGAGAGAGCCAGAAATGAAGTCTTTTTTTTTTTTGCAGTACGCGGGCCTCTCACTGTTGTGGCCTCTCCCGTTGCGGAGCACAGGCTCCGGAAGTACAGGCTCAGCGGCCATGCCTCACGGGCCCAGCCGCTCCGCGGCATGTGGGATCTTCCTGGACCGGGGCACGAACCCGTGTCCCCTGCATCGGCAGGCGGACTCTCAACCACTACACCACCAGGGAAGCCCAGAAATGAAGTCTTGAGGGGCACACCCAAGACTGTGGATTGAGTCAGCCTGCAGCGCAGAAGTGGACAACTCCCTAAGGACCAACTGAAAGAGAAAGGGTATGTGCCCCCCTCCTCCCTAATTCCTAGCCCACCCTCTGCTTCAGGCCCCAAATCCCACCATTAGAGATTAATTTCTTTATCTTAAGTTTTCCATCCTTGTTTATACACACACCCTAAGTGAGGCAGCCTAGTGACATGAGAGAACCGTGATCTTAGGATTAGACATATTTAGGTTCAAATAAAATCACATCTCTGGCCCTGAGTAGCTATGAGACTTAGGTCAAGCTAATCAGCTCTCTGAATCTCAGTTTCTGCAGCTGTAAACTGGGGATAATAGCATGTTTCTTAAAATAATTGAGGATTAAATGGGCCCCTAGCACAGCACCTAACCTGTAACAGATGGTCATTCAATGCAGTTAAGTTCAACAAGCATTTACCACGGCCTCCTATGACCTGGGAGCTGTGCTAGGGCTTAGATGCATTAACGGTGAAGGAACTCGACCTCGGAGACCCAGAGACAATATCTGAATAATGGGCTAAGCAGTTCCAAACAGGACACTGTGAAGCCCAGGGGAGGGCACTGGGCTCAATCCAGGAGATTACAGAAAGATGCATGGCGATGACACGCGAGTCGGATCTTAGAGGCCAAGTGCAACGCAGAGGAGGAAAGGTGAGGTGGGAAGGTGAGGGAAGAAAGTGGGAAAGGCAGGGGTGAGGGCAAGTCCTTAAATTCTCTAGGAGCACAGCACACAGTTGAGGCTAAGAGCAATGGGGCACTAGAGACATGGGAGGAGACAGGTCGTGGAAGCCCTGAGTACCAGCCAGAGGAGGCTCCTAGATTCTGAACGAGAGGGAAGGAGCAGAGCCGAGAAATATTTGGGAAATATCATCAGCAGAACTTGGGGGCTGTGGTTGAATGGGGATGAGTGAGAGGCACCTTCCTGAACTGTCAATCAAACCTCAGAATGGGGCTTCCCTGGTGGCGCAGTGGTTGGGAGTCCGCCTGCCAATGCAGGGAACACAGGTACGTGCCCCGGTCCGGGAAGATCCCACATGCCGCGGAGCGGCTGGGCCCGTGAGCCATGGCCGCTAAGCCTGCGCGTCCGGAGCCTGTGTTCCGCAACGAGAGAGGCCACAACAATGAGAGGCCTGCGTACCACAAAAAAAAAAAAAAAAAAAAACAAAAATGGAAAAAAAAAAATTCGTACCAAAAAAAAAAAAAAAAAAAAAACTCAGAATGGAGGAAGGGCTTGGGACCAGGATTCTGTAGACAGAGAGAAGAACAGACTGGGAGAGCTTGGGCTCTGCACTCCAACGGGCCTGAGTTCAAACCCTAGCTCCATCACTTATGAGCTGGGCCACCTTGGGAAGTGACTTAACCTCACTGAATCTCAGTGTCCACACCGGCACAGTGGTAATAACAAAAGCATACTCCTCACAGGGCTGTTGGAAGAGCACAATGGGACGATGCATATGCCATGGAACAGGCCTGGGACCCTGGAAAGGGAAGTGCCATTTCTGTCTTGCCAATGACTCACCAGTCCTAAATTTAATAACCCCGGCAACCCTCAGCTCATAAGCCAGTTACATCCCAAAAGTACATTAGGAGACACTTGGAAGGATGAGGCTAAGCTCCTGTCCTGGACCACCAAATCCTCCCTCATCCTCATCCACAGGATGGGCATAGACAGCCGGCTGAGCACTGTTGGTTCAGAGCCCCTCTGTGCTCACCCCCAGCCTTCCATCCTGGGGAAGCCAGAACACCTGCCTCCGGGAGGGAGACAGAGTCCCCATCACACACTGGCTGCACAGAGCCCATGGCCTGACAGGGGCTCCAGCCTGGCAGCGGCTGGCAGGCACTGGGATGTTTAAGAGATGAGAACTGATTCAAGGACTTGAAAAGGATGGATTGAGGGAAAGTTAGGGTTGAGATGAAGATACTTCTTATGAATCCAATAAATGCACACATATGCATACATAGGTACACATATTTTTGAGCATCTGATATGTTCCAGGCACATGCTGGGGAGGGTGGCTGGGACGATGGCCATAATAAAGGAGAGGACAGGGAAGGCCTCACTGAGAAGTTGCCCAGGACTTGAAGGAAGTAAGAATGCGCCAACTGGATATCTGGGAGAACATTCCAGACAGAGGGAACCGCTGGAGTAAAGACCCTAAGAAGGGAGTGTGCCAGCCTTCTAGGGGCAGCCAGACAGCCGCTGTGGCTCGGCAGGGGCACAGGTGGGAGAGGAAGGCAGGGGTAGGGGTGGAGGCAGGGACAGATCCTGCAGAGCCTTGTGGGCCCGTGTGGGTGGGGAGGGGATGGGGAACTACTGCAGGGATTTGGGCAGAGGGGTGATACAATCTAACATTTTAGCTGTCACCGGCTTGCTGCGTCACGTTTACACTGCAGGGGCAGCGGTTAGGAGGCCACAGCAGCAATCCTGGCAAGAAAGGGACAGGAATGGCTCCATCCAGGGTGGTTCAGGGGAGCTAGGAGAAATGATCAGAAACCGATACACTGTGCAGGAAGAGCAACAGAACTTCCTGACCAATTTAATGGGGAATGAGAGGGGCAGGAGGCAGGAGTCAAGGATGACCCCAAAGGTTGTGGCCTCAGCAGCTGGTGGGCAGAGGTTCCGTCAGCTGAAATGGGACAGGCTGCAGGTCAAGGAAAGATAAGGAGTTATTTCTTCCTCTATACCCAATTACTTGTCAAGGCCAAAGTCTTCCTGTCTACAGACCAGAGATGGGCAGGTCTCCTTTTCTCTGCACTGCTGCCACCACTGACCAGGAGTCTCCTCCCCGTTCCCCAGGACAGCAGCCCCCTTCACTCTTTGCCCTGAGGCACTGGCATTACCAGGGATATTGAGCGGGAGGCTCCCTGTTCCCTCCTATCCACCCCCAAAGCTGCTTCTCTCCTTCCCCTTAAGTGAAACCCTTCCACACACAGATGGTAGGAAACCCAAAGGCATCTGACGTCTCAGGAGAAAATCACCCACCACAGGATGACCCGGGCTGTCCTCCCAGCTGTCTGATGGGGCTGGGGAGAGGAACGCTACAGGGCCGGGCGGGGCCCCGCCAAGACAGCAGGGGCAGGGTGACAACTAAGGGATATCCTCTTCACCTCCTGACCATGTGGAGCTGGTGGGAGATGAGGGTGGAAGGAGGCAAGGGAGAGGAGATGACATAGATAGTGGGGTCCAACAGGAAGAAGACCCCAAGAGTGGCACCAGTCTAACCAGCTGAGACGCTGCTCCCGTTTGAGTGCGGGAGACAGCGCATTTCTGGAGTTCCCTCCGTGGATCAGCTCTTTGCAGTCCCATTTTACAGAGGAGGAAACTGAGGCTCAGGTTAAGCCTCCCACAAAGGGTTAAATATCTCACTCAAGGTCTCCCAGCTGGAGCCAAGGTCCAGACTTGAAGCTTTCTAACTACAAAGCCTATTTCCATACCTTTAATGCCACTCACTGGGCCATATGATCTGAAATGTGTGAGGCAGGGCGGGGACTAGAGTGAGGCAAGGGAACACCCGGGGTGCACAATTTAAGGAAGCACTCACCCTCATGGGACCGAGCCTGCACATGCAGGAACCTGGGAGTGAGCGCCGCCTTAAATTTCACACCCTAGGCACTTGCTTGCCTCACCAGGTCCGGCCCTGGTATGTGGAATGATGCCCTCACTTTGTCAGTGGGGACTGCGGTGGACTGAAAGGGCACACAGTTTCATTTCGAAATCCCGGGGATGCCTCCAATGTGAGTCAAGTGTTAGTCAGGTGTCTGTGGAGGTCTCTTCCCAGCTAGTTCTCCTGCGTCACGGGGCCTTCAGAATGTACCTGTTTCAGGATGGACTGCCAGCGGAATTAAACTTGAGCAGTAATGAATTATACTTGGCAGGAGTGACAATGACGAGTTGATCTGAGCCTGCTGGCCCGACACGTGGCAGCCCTGAACAGGTGGTAAGGCCACTGCCCCCACCCCAGCCAGTGCCAGCTAATTAAGCTGGCTTTGTGTCCTCGCCATAACTCTCAGGCAGAGCGGCCCCTGAGGTCAGATGGGCTGCATTTGACCTTCAGGCTGCCTGCTGGTCGCCCCTGCCTCTGGAATTCTAGCTGCTCAAAGGGAGACTCAGGTCTCATAGGAAGCAGCCGGCCACTCTTGTCTCCTAGGGCCCTGAACAAGAGGAACTGAGTTTATCTTGCCGCAACAGAAGAAGGACATCTCTGTTGCTTAGAAATGACAGTCTTGGTGGAACTTCGGTCACAAAGGAGCCTGTCATAATGAGGTGCTGCAGCCGTGCTTCCAAACAAAGCTCTATGATTAATGTCTGCACGAGCCGGGGCTGGATAATAAACCGGGAGGCATTATTTCCGGTGGTATTCCTCATTAAAAGAAAATTCATCATTGATCCCTAATTGGAAACCTCGCTCAATGAAGCAGAAAGATAACTTAGCAGATCTAAAAGAAAAGCTGACTTGCTCAGGGCTACTCAAAAATCCCCATTTCAAAGAGAGAGAGCCCATAAAATCTAGCACCAAGGATTAAATTCTAAATCAATGCCAAGAACTGATTCTAACACCATCCCCCCAAAATTGCAGCCCGATAAGCAAAGAAGGATCTTAGAGAATATTTATCTTAACCCTTGAATTTGCAGACGTGGAAGATGGGACCCGGATGCCTCCTGGGACTTGCCCAGCTGGTAATGACAGCTATTGACAGCAGGACGGGGTAGCAGTGCAAGGGTCCTGATTCACGGTGGGGGGACTTTTATCCCCCCAGATGAAAATGATGGCTCCAGAATTCTGCATTTCCATCTCTTCCTAACAGCCCCTCCTTGGGAGAGGATGTCACGTAGTGGAAAGAGCCTAGGCTTTAAAGGGAGACAGACCTGGGTTCAAATCCCAGCGCTGCCACTTAAAAGCTGTGTGACCGGGACTTCCCTGTGGTCCAGTGGCTAAGACTCTGCACTCCCAATGCAGGGGGCCCGCGGTTCCATCTCTGGTCAGGGAACTAGATCCCACATGCTGCAACTAAGACCCAGTGCAGACAAATAAATAAATAAATAATTTTAAAAATAATAAAGTAAAGTATTCGGGAGTTTGTGAGTAGGTTATATGTAAATACTACACCATT
>NW_020175186.1:2414359-2434677 GCF_003031525.2 Neophocaena asiaeorientalis asiaeorientalis | reverse complement strand
AAAAAAAAAAAAGCTGTGTGACCTTCAGCAATTTACTCTACCTTGATGCGCCTCAGCTTCTCTATCTATAAAATGGGAAGAAATGTCCTTACCTAGCTGGTTGTTGGGCAGATTGAATGCACTAATGCAGGTGAAGTACTTAGCAGAGTGCCTGGCACACAGAGTGTTCAACCAACTTCCCTTTCTCTTTCCATTTTCCCACCAGAGCCACTGCTTTCAAGATGTCATCACGGGACAATATCCACTCAATACATCAGCCAATCATTATCACAAAAATGAAAAGAGTTAATGTCAATTAAGAACCGATCATATGCCAGGTATTTTATATATATATTATATATTTATATATATAATATATATATATATATATATTCTCTCACCTAATCTTAGAACAGCTCTACGAGGTATGTACTATTATCCCCATTTTACAGATGAGGAAACTGAGGTTCCAATGGTTAAACAGCTTGTCCAGAGTTACACAACTAGAAAGTGATCAAGACGGGATTTGAACTCTAAAGCCACCAGGCCATCCTTCCTCATGTCGCCAACATGGCTGCTGTTCTGATCCTCCTCACCTAACACCTCTTCTCCTGCCAATCACACCTTCTAGCCTATCCTGCTAGAGACCTGTCCGGCCACTTCGATTATGGTTGAAGGTGCCCTCTCTCCATCTCTAGCTGTACGTGATGGTCCTGCAGTTCGATTTTGGCTGAGCAAAGACATGGTCCCTCTTGCTAAACAATCACCACCTGGCTGGCCCCTTTTTTTTTTTTTTTTTCGGTACACGGGCCTCTCACTGTTGTGGCCTCTCCCGTTGCGGAGCACAGGCTCCGGACACGCAGGCTCAGCGGCCATGGCTCACGGACCCAGCCGCTCTGCGGCATGTGGGATCTTCCCGGACTGGGGCACGAACCCGCGTCCCCTGCATCAGCAGGCGGACTCTCAAACACTGCGCCACCAGGGAAGCCCTGGCTGGCCCTTTACTGCCACTCCAAGCTCAGTTCCAAGTCACGGAAGGCGAGGAGCCCAGGAAACCTCAGGACTCACAGGACGTTACTGTGAGGGTCATGTTAACATTTCCTCATCTTCCTGCTGCCCTAGAAAAACAATTGCTCCAGTCTCATAATACTCATTCAGAGTTAGCAGGGTCCTCAATCCCAGCTCTCATTTTACAGAGGGGGAAACAGAGGTCAGAGAGGGAAAGTACCCCCAGCTCACCCAGCAAGTGTTCTGACAGAATCATGTTAGAGCCAGCAGGTCTTAGACATCACCCAATCCAATTGCCTTCACTTTAGAAATGAGACAACCGAAGGCTCCTGAAATAGCTAAGATAAAGAAAATCCGCTTTCCACTTATTGGCTAAATAAATAAAAGCTAAGGGCAAATCTGAAGCTCAACGAGGTTTCATTGTCCAAGCAGAGATGTCCCTACACAGAAAACACCACGGAAGGGCTGGGGGGCTAGAACCCAGATCTCCTAACCCCCAGTCTGGCTCTCTCCCCACCTGATGTCATTTAAGGGCACCACTGGCTCAGGTGACCCTGACCAAGCTGCCAGAATACACCATTCAAGCCCATGTGGAACCAGATCACATGGAGGGCACCAGAAAGAATTGTTATCAGAAGGCCCTCGTGAGCTTGTCCATGCGTCCAGGGAGAAGACAGACCGCTCTCTGTGGCTGATGGGTGCCAGGTGTGGGTACCTGGTGGGGCCTGTGAAGCATGCCTGGGAGGTGAGAGGCGGCACGGACCCTCACCCCCATGAGGCCGGATCCTTCCAAACGGGTTGTTTGCTATTGTGACCACAGTAAACCCTGGCCTGGACGACTGGACCAAGCCTAACTCCACAACCTATGGTCTCAGAGTTCACCATCACATTCTATTCCTTGGGCCTTAAAGACATTCGGGGTTTCATGCTGAGACATGCAAATGACTCTCCAGATGATGAACTCATATTGGTTATCATCAAAGTGGTTGGTTAACCGTTTCATGGGGTTTTTCTAAAGCAGCAGGAAGATGAGGGGAAAACACTGGGACCTTTACCACAACATCCAGCGTGTCCTGAGGGACCCTGCACACCGTGCCTGCCGTGCCTTAGAACTGAGCTTGGGGTGGGTGTCCCACCACCTCCAAAGGACCTGCCAAGCGACTATCTAGCAAGAGGGGCCAAGCACGTGCTCGACCAAACTCCCACTGGCAGGATTATCGCCCTGTCATGCTGGGGGCACGTGGGATGGGAGAGTGTTGGGATGGGGTTGGAGAAAGGGCACGAAAGGCGGAGAACGGGGTGGTCAGGAGTGAGGAGAAGGAATCCCCTTCACAACTTTGATCTTCTTCCAGCTTCCTGGGAGGAGCAGTGACTGAGCTGGCAGCCAGACCAAGAAGCAAAAAGCCGGCAGCACCAACTCTAGACTTTCGGGAGAGATTGAATCATATCGGGGAGTGCCATCTGCTGAATGAAGGGTCCCCAATAGGGAAGGAAGGAAACTCACCACAGAGCCCCCGCCATCCACTAGGAGCCCTGAGTACATCTGTCTCAGTTAACCCTTAAAACCTCCCGGGGAGAAAGGCATTATTATCCCATTTTACAGGCAGCAGTGAAGTCACTTGTCCAAGGCCTCACAGCTACTCAGGGACGAATCAGAATTCCACCCACACCTCCCAACTCTCATCCCAGCGCACTTTGGCTGCTCTATGACACAACAGCCCTGGGGGTCCCAGAGCTTTCTCTCAGATAAATATAAGTTCTTACTTTTCCTGAAGTCTTGATTCCTTTTGCCAGGGATGCATACACAATCACCCAAGCCAGGAAGAGGCAGAAGGCTAGTGGCCACCTGATCTCGCCAGGATATTCAATCCCTGCAGAAATCTTCAGCACAAAGTACCTATGAATTGAAAGGAGAGAAGGGAGGGGAGGAAGGAGGGGAAGGATGAGCTGGCGGAGGTGACAGTCTGCAGGCTTTATCTTCCTGCAGAGCCTCAGACAAAATCCCAGCATCCCCACCCTCCCCATCAGGGACCTGATCAGATCAGGTTGTGAGGGATTTGCTGATCCGGGCTCCCTCCCACAGCTGTCTGTGGTGAGACCCACTGAATTTACCCTGCTTTTAATTAATTATGGCCCTAAAGGGGCTTCCCTGGTGGCGCAGTGGTTGAGAATCCACCTGCCAATGCAGGGGACACAGGTTCGAGCCCTGGTCCGGGAAAATCCCACATGCCGCAGAGCAACTAAGCCCATGTGCCACAACTACTGAGCCTGCACTCTAGAGCTCGTGAGCCACAACTACTGAGCCTGTGCGCCACAACTACTGAAGCCCGCATGCCTAGAGCCCATGCTCCACAACAAGAGAAGCCACCACAATGAGAAGCCCGCGTACCACAACGAAGAGCAGCCCCCACTCGCTGCAACTAGAGAAAGCCTGCGCGCAGCAATGAAGACCCAACGCAGCCAAAAATAAATTAATTAATTTAAAAAAAATTATGGCCCTAAAGGACCTACTGTATCAGCACAGGGAACTATACTGAATATTTTGTAATAACCTATAAGGGAAAAGAATCTAAAAAAGAATGTGTGTGTGTGTGTGTGTGTGTAACTGAATCACTGTGCTATATACCTGAAATTAACACCATATTATAATTCAACTATACTTCGACTTAAAAAAAATTAATTATGGCCCTGGGCGGGCTCTGAGCAAGGCTATGTCAGCTCCACCGTCATCTGGTCTGCCTCAGGAGCAGTGTAACAAATCCAACAGCGTCGGGGGTCCTGGTGTAGCAGCCCCCGGAATGGGCATTATGGGAGATTGTTGTCTTTACATAAGGGACGCCAGATGGGACAATCCCCTCAACTCTGTAATAAAGTCACACAGCCTGGATGAAAGTGCTGTGCGTGTAGGTGGGTGTCTTTCTGTGACCCGAATCAAGGGCCAGCCAGCATCCAGACTCTACTGGACTGCAGACATGATGGCCGAGTGTCCTGACCTGCTGAGGGAAGTGAAGGGGGCAGCACCCCGCCGGCCAGCTAGCCAGCGACACTGTGAGAGGCTGTTTTGCAGTTCACAAGAGCAACCTGGACCTCATTTAGTCTCAACTCCTGGGGCAACCTGGGCTCTAGAGTAGAGTAGAAGTCACCAAGGGTGGAACCAGCCTGGGCTACCAAACCTTAGGGACCATACTTCTAAGCACTGAAAAGGACCCCCAACCCCACAATGGGCAGGCCATCTAGCCAACAATTCCACGGCCCCTTGGCCATCTCAACTACTCCATGATTTAATAAGGGATATTGGATGGCCCCAAGAAGCTCCTGATAACATTCCCTCTTGGAAACTAAGACTGGTCCCAGAGGATTAGCAAAGCCACCAAAAGCAGATTTGCAAAACACTTCGTAATACACCTGACCACATGGATTATGTGATCAGATTTCAGCCCACCACGAGGTCAGACTCCTTTCTCAGAGTTCAGGGTGAATCAAGGCCCACCCTCACTGGTCCTACGTTTTCTTCAAAGGGGATTATTTCTTCATTCAGCCTAAGTGCCCCTTCTGTTCTACAGGAAACATCCATGTGCCCTCTAAGTCCACAAGAGAGAAATCTTGGAAGAACTAGTGGGAACAGTAGTAACCACTTCCTATTATCTAAGTAAAGGCCACAAACCAGGGGCCCCCTGACACATGCATTTTACCTGACCCCAGTGTTTCATCTGAATTCGATTGCTAACATTTAAAGTGGGAGAGACACATAAAAACTCCTATTTTATTTCCAACTTCTCTTGTAAAATGGAAGCTCTGGCAGCGCTGCCCACATTTCCATAAGACAGGGGCCAGTTGGAGCTGAGCGTCAGCAGCCTCCCTTCCACTGGGCAGACCTCCCCTCCCGTTGGCCACAGTCCCCACCATTCTCTATCGTCTTACCTCTACCTCCCTGCCAAGCCCCCAAGTACATTTGAGTTTACAAGCCCCGACATAATGCTTAGCTAGAGAACATTATCTACTCTCTGTTGAACTCTGTCTCCATCTACCTCCCTTATGAAATAATCCCCTGAACGTTATTAAATCTTCCTGTGGTGGCTGAGGATTTCCTCAATCCCCAAACCTCAATCCTCAATGTCTGGCAAAATGGATGAAGAAAGTATAAAACTAAGACAGAACTGTTTTAAAAAAAAAAAAAAAAAAAAAAGGAAAGAATTAGTTCTTCTTTAAACCAAATCACTGATCATGATTTGTTTCCTGACTTTCCTGGATTTTTGTCTCTCTTCCCCTCACAAGTGCAGAAGGAAAAAAATAAAACAAGTAAAAACAAAAAACAACCTAGTCAACTGAAGGTCTGCTTAGATCGCATCGCAGGAAGGTTTTGCAATGTTTTTGGCATCAGCGTCATGAACTACAGCAGCACCAATTCTGTTCCCACCAGCATTCAGCCAACTCTCCTCTCCAGGCCCACAGGGCACAGTAACCCACTCCCAGAAGCCAGACCAGGGAAAAAAATCTTCCTCCCTGAGCATCTGAGTAGGTAGGGAGGGTACAGAGGGAGGCAACCCATCCCTCTAGTCTACAAGTTGGATAGTCACTAATTCACTGGGTTTCTCTTAGAAAAGTTTTTTTAAAATCTTACTTGAAATACTCTTCACTCCCACTGACAAACGTTTTATTGGCCTGGCTGGTGAAATTAACCATTGTCAAGTTGGGATAGGCCGTCATGCAGAAAGTTGAGTTCTTGATCTGTATTTTGGGATGGTCACTGATCACACAGGAATCTGTTTAGGAGAGGTTGGAACAAAAACACAGTTAAATCTGTACAGAATGTAGACACGTGTATCTCTCTAGCAACTTAAAAAAAAAAGCCAAACATATTTGCCAAGTATTGGAGAGTAACTTTGCGAAGGTATTAACTGAGCAAAGCTAGACGCAGATGAACCCCAAAATTGTGTGCTATTCATCCCAGAGCCCCCAGTACCTCCCAGCAGTGCCCGGTCCTGGCAACAATGGCTCTCATTTCTGGAGAGCTCTCTACACGCCAAGCACTTTACATGCATTATCTCACGTAAGGCTCACAACAGCCTGTGCTGTGGGTACTATTGACTCCGTCTTTCAGATGAGGAAAAAGGCTCAGAGGTTAGGTCATTCTACCAAAATCACACAGCTAATGAGGAAGAGAATCAGGATTCAAAGCCAGGTCGTTATGACTCCACAAAAAATAAATGGCTTGCAGAAATGAATTTTAATCAGACGTAAGTAAAACTTCTGAAGTGCTCTACCACAGAAGGCTTACTAATAAGCCCACCTTGAACCCACTGCCTGGCACAACGGCTGACATACAGAAGTTCCCTAAGATACATGTGCCACGCGCTTTCTGCACGCTCGCATGTGCTCGTGAGCCTGCAACAGGACTGAACACAGTGGTTCTCAACTGCGAACGAATTTGTCCACTAGGGGGCACTTGGCAATGTCGGGGGACATTTTTAGTTGTCATATTTGGGGAAAAGGGTGGTACTGGCAACTAGCGGGCAGAGGCCAGGGATGCTGCTAAACGTCCAACAATGCACAGGACAGTCCCACGACAGAGAATTATCCAGCCCAAAATGTCAATAGTGCTGAGGTTGAGAATGCCTGACCTAGGCTGGGATGGGAACAGGGAACTCATCAGGTGAGTCTTAGCATGTCAGGTATCGTGCTGGACGCTTTACCAATTATTATCTTGTGGAAGCCTCAGAAGACCTGGGAGGTGCCTATGATGATCCTCACTTGAAATAGGAAGATACTGAAGTCTTTCTGACCACATTACAATGTTTCTATGATCACTTGATGGATATTCTAGATAAAGAGTCCACCAGGATTAATGCCAAAGGATACCAATTTATAAAGAAATGAAAAGTAACAATAACAAAAATAACTAACACTTATATGGCACTTACTATGTACTATTTTAAATGTCTTATATGCATAAACTAATTTGAGCCTCACATCACACCTGCGAGGTAGGTATTGTTATTATCTGTATGTTACAGGTAAAGAAACTGGGCACAGAGAAGTGCGGTTGCTTGCCAAGGTCACACAGCAGAATCAGAAGGCAAACAGTCACTCTCTCTTTGGAGGCCATGCTCTTAACCACTTTACTGGGAAGCAGAGAGCAGGGAACATAAACTCAAACACCTTCAGAAGCCAGGCTGGTGACACAAATTAGAAAGATATAACATGGAGGATAAAAAGGGGTGGCAGGGCCTCCCTGGTGGCACAGTGGTTGAGGGTCCGCCTGCCGACGCAGGGGACACGGGTTCGTGCCCCAGTCCGGGAAGATCCCACATGCCGCGGAGCGGCTGGTCTGATGAGCCATGGCCGCTGGGCCTGCGTGCCCGGAGCCTGTGCTCTGCGAAGGGAGGACACAAGAGTGAGAGGCCCACGTACCGCAAAAAAAAAAAAAAAAAGGGGTGGCAAAACAGAGAGCGCGGTCTGCCCTCCGTATCCGCAGTTTTACATCCATGGATTCAATCAAACACGGACTGAAATTTCGATGGCGGTTGGCTGAATACTGTTTTCATTGTACTACACCATTTTATATAAGGGACTTGAACATCTGCAGATTTTGGTATCCGAAAGGGCTCCTGGAACCAATCCCATTAACACCGAGGGATGACTTACCAGCCAATCAGTGCCATGCTTTTCTAGGTGTCCTGATAAAAGATGTAGAAAAGTCGGATATTTACATGAAATCTCTCCATTTTAAAACATTGGAAATAAGGCCAAATTGTCTTTAAGCACTGTGGACCAAAACGAAACAAAACAAAACCAAAAATAAAAGCACATGCAGCCTAGATCTGGTGCATGGACTCCCAATTTATGCCCTCTGTGGAACAGCAAAGTGGGTAAAACCATGGGTTCAGGAGTTCCAGTAGCCCTGAGAGCTTGGATGAGTTCCTTAATCTGTCCAAGCCTCCATTTTCTGATAATAGTGTATCTAGTTTGAAGATTGTTCCAAGAACCAAATTAAGTGAGATAGATCATGAATGGAAAAATTTCATGCAATGCCTAGCACACAGCTGGATTCAGTAAAACTTAGGTGTAATGCAATCGCCATTGTTATACCTTTGCATGGGGTGAGCATCTCTAATCCTCAACATCACCTCTCGATCCCACTTGCCAGCCGTAAATTATCTACTACCTCCCACACATCCCCTAGAATATCTCAGAATACTGGATAAAACTGAAAAGAGTAATTAAAAGAATCCCTTCCCTCTGATTAGTCCTTTAGACCAGAATTTTTCTAAACAGCAGTACCACTGACACTTGGGACGAGAAAACTCTGTTGTGGGAGGCTGTCCATGCATTGTAGGGTATTAGCAACATCCCTGGCCTCTGCCCACTGGATGCCAGGAACATCCACCCACCCCACCCCACCCCAGTCCAGTTGTGACAACCAAAAATGTCTATGAACACTGTCAAATGTCTCCTGCCAAAATCAGGTTTGAGAACTACCACTATTAGAGTTCTCAAAATACCTTCTTACTCAAATCTATCTTCTTTAATCAAATAACAGAGACTTTCAGGGGGAATCTCACTTCATAATTACCAGCTATTTACCGAGGAAGCATCTGTCTCCCCCAGCAGGGACCAGAATGAAGACAATTAAAGCACCATCCATAGCCCTTTTCTGTAAGTAAGCACAGAAGTTATTTCTCGCCCTCCTGCCCAAAAGTACGTCCCCTAAGACAGAAGAGATCGCTAACACACGGGCAAACGCCAAATCGCTTGCTTCCAAAACTGGCACTGAGAAGCACATGGGCAGCTTCCCTACAGAGCGTCTCTGGGCGTCTCTGGGTCACCGATCTCCCCTGCAGTGCAAGGTCACAGCGTCCCTGAGGCACTGCAGCAGGGCTCCCTGCAGCCTCAAGCCTCCTGCAACATCCCTTCCCACCACTGGGCGGCAGAGGCGTGCTTCCCAGCACACTGCGCCTTCAGCTCGGCCAGCAACGGAAGGAACGATGAGCCGTGTCATCGGCTAGCTCTGCGGCCCAGCAACCCTGAACAAAGAACAGCGATAAGGATCGTGCTGAATTGGAAGCTGTTCGAACGAGATTCTCTTTACGCGGGCAATTATGAATAAATGAAAGCACGTGAAAGACTGGGGAGAAAAGGAATCACTGAATTAAGGTTCTAATGAAAATTAAGCCATTCCAGAAACAGAAATGATGTTTATGCACTTCCCATTTTAAATGACCCAGCTAGCTCCTAATTTCAAAGAACAGTTGTTGGTCTTACTTGGCAGGGCATGGATTAGCCCTTCAACATTACAAATACCTGGAGGGTTGAATGCCGCTAAGGAAGACAGCCTCTCTCACAATCTACACCTGAGAAATGTGTGGCAAGCTCAGCCTCCACGGTGGACAGAGCCAGGGCTTTTGCCCTTGGCTGGAGCAGGTACAGGGTCCTGGCATCTGAATGATGAGGTAGGGCTCCCAGGCAGTATGTCCCTAGCAGAGCTGAGGGGCCATGGGATAAGCCCCTCCCTGCTATGAGTGAAAGTCATAATGGCATGGGACTCTACCCCCAACTCCTGGGACAAGCTACCCACTAACACAGGGTACGGTGGTTATGGGGTTGTAAGGGGGAGGGTGAGCCTGGAAGGTCATTTGTGGAACACTGCCCTGGGGGAGGGAGTTTTTGCATTTCCTAAACAAGCCTCTCTCAGTATGGCCACTTGGGAGGCAGCCTGGGACATCACTGTCTGGACTCTGGTCTTTCCCAGCAGAGCAGCGGGGCTACAAAGCTACCCATGACTCTATAAGTCAGGCCGTCATCCCCTTTTCCAAGACACCCCAGGACCCCAAAGGATCAATACTTACACAAAGGATACCTGGCCCCAGTCAAGTGCAGATAACCCAGGGAAGGACAGATTGAGGGGCTCCACTAAGAGAGGGGAAAGGATTGATACCTCCATTTTCAACAAACAAACAAAAAATTTTAAAGCACTGGCTAAGAATGAAATAAGATCTGCCCAGCCTGTCCATATGTTTCCAGGGAACAGAGTGAAAAATGTCCATTGTCTCTCTCTGCTCAGGGCTTGCATCGTTTTTACGGTTTATACCAGTCGACGAGGTGCTTAGCTGTATAATGTCTTCACTCTGCCTTTCATGTTCCCTGGGATATTGTGAGCCAGGCAAAAAATTCCACAAAACCAGGGGGGGGGCTGCACCCACACACCTGGCCCAGTCACTGTGCTCAGCTTGCTGTAAAAAGAAACACACACACACTATATATATGTGTGTGTATATATATATACATGTACACATACATATATATACATATATATATTCTCTGACTATAAAATAAATACACATCCCTGATACAATATGTAGAAAAAAAAGAATGGCCTCAAGTTTACCAGTTAACATTTTGCGTATCACCTTCCTATGTTTTCTAGCCAGCACATATTGTTAGTAAAAATGAAATTATACTATAAATTAGTATCCTTCTTTTACATTTAACATGATATGCTGACGATTTCCCTATGTTTAATGAATATTCACTTTCAAAGACGATAGAATACTTCATCCTATGGATGCACTATAATTTATTTGAACCATGGAATTATTGAATTTTTGTTACACGTCTAAGTGTTTCCGGTGTTTTCCTAGATTGTAAATGTGACTGCAATGAACAATCTCGAATAGTCCTTACCTGTGTCTCTGATTTTCCTCTAACAATAGATCCCCAGAAGTGGAATTACTAAGTCAAACTACTGTTTAAACGAGCTTTGTTTCTTTTTTTTTTTTTTTTTTTTGTGGTACGCGGGCCTCTCACTGTTGTGGCCTCTCCCGCTGTGGAGCACAGGCTCCGGACGCACAGGCTCAGCGGCCATGGCTCACAGGCCCAGCCGCTCCGCGGCATGTGGGATCTTCCCGGACCAGGGCACGAACCCGTGTCCCCTGCATCGGCAGGCGGACTCTCAACCACTGCGCCACCAGGAAAGCCCCTAAATGAGCTTTCTTTTAAACCTACAGAATCTCAGCTAAAAACATCAGTTAGGGAACAACTGGACAGATGTCACTCTGCCAGGGCTGATAGAATACAACCTTCAGGAACCCTGGATGAGCAGAGAATCAGGGGTCATGAGACCCAAATCCTTGTGCTGGCTCTACCTTGAGACTTGTGGCCTGATACTTCCACCTTCTAAGGCTTAGAGTCCACTTTGACACCCGTGAAATAGTGATCATGTCACCTGCCCCTTGGGACGTATAGAGCTCTTATTAGGAATAGCAGAGACATCATTTATGAAGCTGCTTTGTAGACTGAGGAGCATTTAACGTGGTGGTTAGGACCATGGCCTTGGGAGGCAGGCAAACTTGGGGTCAAATCTAAGGTCTACCACAGAGCTCGCTTTATAAACTT
This sequence comes from Neophocaena asiaeorientalis asiaeorientalis, assembly GCF_003031525.2. Taxonomy (NCBI): domain Eukaryota; kingdom Metazoa; phylum Chordata; class Mammalia; order Artiodactyla; family Phocoenidae; genus Neophocaena; species Neophocaena asiaeorientalis. The sequence continues at coordinate 2,423,298 of NW_020175186.1, read as the reverse complement.
GAGCTCCAGATTTTTCACCTGTAAAATAGAAATAATAATTAAACCATATGTTGGCTTGTTGTCCATCCTTTTTTTTTTTTTTCCGGTACGCGGGCCTCTCACTCTTGTGGCCTCTCCCGTTGCGGAGCACAGGCTCCGGACGCGCAGGCTCAGCGGCCATGGCTCACGGGCCCAGCCGCTCTGCGGCGTGTGGGATCTTCCCGGACCGGGACACGAACCCGTGTCCCCTGCATCGGCAGGCGGACTCCCAACCACTGCGCCACCAGGGAAGCCCCAGGGAAGCCCCTGCTGTCCATCTTAACGTTGGTAATATGAGTTAAAGGGTTTAACATGGTGCTTGGCGTGTAGTAAGTAATGCTGGCTATTATTATTAAGGTGCTGCGCACATATTAGTGGATATTGTTAGCAGAGGAGAACGTGTTTCTGAACTCCTATCCCTCGCGAGGAACAGCTGTGGGACACACGTGACCCCTGAGGGAAGTGCCCAGGCAAGCTTCCTTGGAGGCTGGATCAAGGCAACAGCTCTCTTTGGAGGAGGTACTCCCTTGGAAAGTAACTTCCGTCCCAGACACAATCTGGGAAAGACAGGCAGGGCACTGGGATGACCTTGAGGTTTTTCTCCATTCCAGCCCCACATCCTAGAAAATGCACTTTGCCAAAACGACATTTTTGGGAATCCATTCCAGCAGCAGATTATTGGTTGTGAATCTGAGAACAGCTACCTTAAGTGGGGTATCTGAGTGGGGTTCTCTCAGGCAGCAGCTTTGCAGAGGTGACCCTGAGTTGGTAGGGACTGCAGGGCAAAGAAGGTGGGCACTCCATTCCAAACATGGTTAAGGGCAGCTTAACTAAGGGATGTGGGCAAACACCAACCCGGTGGTTCTTACCCTTGGGTGCAGCTGGGGGACTGTAAAAATAGATTCCTAGGCTCCATCCCCAGAGAGTCCAACTTAACTGGTCTGGGCTGGACCCTAAGTGATGTCTTGATTTGCTAGTTCCCCAGGTGATTCTCCCGCGTAGCAGCTTGGGCTGAGAACCACTGAGCTAAGTTAAGAATCCGTCCACATGGAGATTGTAAAGATGAGGGCACTGAGGCCCAGAGAGTCTAGAGGCACTTACTCTTGGTCATTCCACTAGTGGGCCGCACACCTGGGAACCCCACAAATCCCCATCCTCCCATTCTTGAGCACTCAGGTGCGCTGGGTTTGAATTTGATGGGCGCGTGTTTCCAGTTTCAGCTTTCCTGCAGTCTCATTCAAAGCCTCTCAAGGTGGAGGCTGGACGTGTTGTGTGCACACATGCACGTGTGTGGAGAAATACTCCAGCGTGCATTACTGCCTTTAGGAATGTGCATCTCTCTGGGGTGTGGGAGAGATGGGTCATCTTTCTCTCTCACACAAAGCATTTAAGTAACTTCCTACTTCTGCAGTGTGCAGGGCTGTCAGGGCAAAAGTGCTGGTTTGGGGGACCAACACTAAAAGCCAATCATACAGAGACCACAGGATTCTGACTTCAGCCAGATCCAGCTTAAAGGGAATAACAGCTCCGCTGGGGAGAGAAGAAACGACTTGCTTATTGGTGTCCATTAAAATGATCGGCACCTGCAAAGGCAACTGGTACTAGCACCTTCTATTTGTACGTTTTTCCAGCTACGATCATATCCTCTGTTTCTTTTCTCCTTACAGAGGTCAGTAGGGTAAGAATGTTGTTAGTAGTTCTATTTTTCAAATGAGGAAAACTGAGATCCAGAGAGAAGTTACCTGACACAAACACATGTACCATCAGGGGCAAAACGTCTTACAGATCAGAAGCCTTGCCAGCCACTCTGCACTGTTCCTCCTCACCGTCATGCCCTTGCCCTTGACCCAACAAGCTGACAGTTCCCCCAAGTCCTCAAGTCCCAGTGGATTTCAGGCCCAGACCAGCCTTCCCCCAGGCACACGCCTTGCCTCCCTGGGCGGCCTTCCCCTCTTCTAGGTTAGGTCTTCTATCACAGGTCCTCAGTTTAAGTGTCTCTTCTCATGTTTACCTCATGCACTGGGCAGCATTTTGGGAAGTGTGGACCCAGGATCACAAGCATCGCTCCCCTAGATGCTAGACCCCATTGCTTTACAAGTTGTACCGTGTATATGAGTCACCTGGGGACCTGACCCCAGCCAAATCTAGTAAATCAGACTATTTGGTGGACTTGTAATTCTACATTTTAAACAAACACTCCAGCTATTCATGAGCAAACAAAAATTTGACTCCCCCTCCTCTAGGCCATGAGTTCCTTAAATATTAGAATTAGGTATATTTGATGTTGGTTTTAATCTCTGTGCCCCCAGCACCTAGCATAAAACCTGGCAAACATAATATGTGCTCAATTCGTCTGCATTGAATGAATGAAGAGTTCACCTAGTGTAGGTATGTCCAAACTTACCTAATAAAAGTTTGGTTTTATCTTTGCAATCTGGCGTGTTCCAAGGGTTGTTGCAGGAGCCCCAGGGCAGCACAGACACAAAGGAGGCAAACAGGTAGAAAAGTGTGTAGCAAATAATCACATTGTAGTATATGGCTATTAGGACGGAGATGATCAGCATTGCGATGCCACAGCCTGTGGAAGCAAAAGTTCCAGGGATTCATTTCCTCCAAATCTTGAGGAATCCTTACAGTTGAGCACAGGGTGGGGACCTAGGTCTTGGCTCTCTCTTACAGATGGATACACTAATAGTGGAATAGACTCTGTGTCTACCAGGAACACTGAGGCATTCTGCCAGGAACGGAACAATGCCAGAGGTGACCTTGGGCCATTCTCCAGAGGGCCCCAGTGGTGAAACTGATCAAACAGAGAAGGAAGGAGCGGGTTCTCCTGATCACAGAAGCAGGTCTCCCTCCCCGGGGCCACGTGGTGCCATGGAGGGCAGGGGAGGGCTGAGGGAGCTGGAAGGCAGGGGGGACTCACCTTGTAGGGCTGGGATGGCCTTCCACACAGACACCGGCCCCTGGCTGGCGAACTGGCCCAGAGACACCTCTAGGAAGAAGATGGGCAACCCTGCCAGGGCCAGCATCATCAGGTAAGGGATGAGGAAAGCACCTTGGAAAGAGAGAGTGGGAGGTGAGAGCCCAGGGAGGCCCAGGCCAGCTGGCTCCACCTTCCCCCTCAGGGAGGAAGCTCCCTTGCCTTCTCTAGGAAGCTTTCGGTATTCCAGCTCAACCATAGGTACCCAGGACATTTAAGAGCCCTCCTCTAAAAAGTACAAGGGTACCCTGCAAACACATTCTTTTTTTCAGTTCCCCATTGGATGGGTCGCTAGGGGTTGTGTACTGGGTGAGTTTTATTTTCTCTTCTTTTCTCTTTCTTATTCTAGTACCTCAATGTCTCCAAATTAAGCTCTTCTAATGTTCCACAAATCCACACCTTTGATTCACTACTGGAGTCAGATTTGATGAAATCTCATTGGCACCTCAGCCCTCCAAAACCTTAAAATCTTCTAAGCTAGGACTCCAGGAGCCCTCAACTTGTTACCTGCATACCTTCCGCCAACCAGGGTTGGACCTGCTCTGCCAGACGGGTGGCAGGGACAGCCCTTTCCCCACTGCCTCAGCCATCACACACGTCTCAACTTCCTTCTCCACATTAGAAGTCCCTTCCATCCTTCAAGGTCAACTCAAATGCTTCCTCCTTCAGGAAGCCGCCTTTCTCTGTCCTCCCACAGTACCTCTCCCCAGGCGCTAAGCACTTGACACTATTTATGTGGGTGTCTCATCTAGACCGAGGGCCCCTGATGTTGATCCTTCACATCTATTCCCCAGACCGCCCAGTCTAGGGCACCAGTAGCTGGCAGGCCTCCGCAGACTTCCTGAGGGTTCTCTGGGGTTCTTTATCCTCAAGGATTCTTTGAGGCTGTTCGGTAGAGGCTTGGGGAATAGCCATGATCTTTGGACAAGGGAGTGCTGTTGCAGAGTCAGAACCAATTCAGGACTCGAGATGCCAGAGTCCAGAACACTGGGCTCCACTGAAGGAAAGCTGATCTTTCTCTAGCCTCTTCCTCCTGCTGGAAGGGCCTTTCCTGTCGGGGCAAAACCAGGGCTCTTGCTTTAAACCAGGGCTCTTGCTTTATCCTCTCCTGAATGGGCTTTCGAGAAAGGTGTAGATTGCGCAATCTTTCTCTTTTGCTCCTGGGAGGGAGGAAGCGAGCTCTCCACCCGCGCCGCGAAGGGGCCCGGAGCCGCAGTGCGGAAGAGGTTGCCTACCCTCCGAGCGTCCGACTCCCTGCGCAGCCCAACACTTCGCAGATCAGATGCAGATCGCAGATCCCGGGCCAGCAAAGCACGGACCCTTTTGACTTGTCCAGCAGAGAGAGCAGCGGGGCTGCAAAGTTGCCGTGCTCCCTGGACTGGAACTCCCTTCCCACCCTCAACCTGAGTGCCCGCCCCCTTTCCTGGTACTGTAAAGCTTAACACGGCACCCTGGTCTGGGGACTCCCTGCAGAGAACCAAGGGGTAACAGGGCTGGGGCGCCCGTATGTGTGTGGCCAGCATGAGTTCTTCTGTTTCCGGGGCACCCCTGATTGCGAACGCTCTGCGCTCCTCATAAATACTTGTCAACGTGTCCTAATTTGGAATTAGGGGGAGGGGTATTAACATATTTTTCCGTTTTCATCATCACGTGGGGCTGCATCTGTCCCTTGTCCCTGTGCCTGGAGCGCACCGAGAGACCAAAATCAAAAAACAAAACCAACCAACCAAACAAAGAAACAAGACTTAAGCTGCCTAGCCCGATGGAGTGAGGGGCGCAGCTCTGGTCTCCTTGGTCCAGTTAAGAAGCTGTGAAAGGGAATCCTGGGTGCAAATTCCTATTCCTAGAGGGGGTTTGACTTGTCACTTTAGCCCCGCCTTGCAAAGGAGACCGTGAATGTGCCGGGTCCCTCCTCGGTGGGCAGGGGAGAGGATCCTAGAGGCCTAACTGGAGTCCTCCCCATTGTAGAAACGGTTTTCCTTCCACCCAGTGAGGACAAATGAAACGGAAACCGTTTTTGCAAAACGATTTTTGCTAAAGTCAGAATATGCCCTGCTTGTGCCCATGAGGATGTGTGTGTGGGGGTGCTTCTAATAGATTTTCAACAGCACAACCCCCAGTCCCTCTGTTCTCCCCACTCCTGGTTCGCCTGCACCCTGCGTTCTGCACGACCCAAGCGCCCATTCCCAAAGTCTCCTATGTAGGCTCGGATTTCCAGGTTATGATCTTAAAGCCTCCTTAATTCAGTGTCCAGGATCGCACAGCTCCTGGCTCTAAAGTTGTTTAAGTGTGGGGAGTGTGTCGGGTACCGAGATACCTGTGGGCTAAATTAGGATTTGAACTTCCCTGCACCAATGCTCAGCTGAATCGGGGCCCAGCTCCCCAAGCTGGACCAGTGAGGAAGCGTGGGGACCCATCTCTTCTCTGAGCTCCATCTCCAGATAAAAGCCTCCTGGATCTAGTGCCAACCTCTTTCAATAGCTCCTGCCCTCCGGCCTCACACGGATGCCCACAGGGGACGAACTGGAGTGTGAAGAGGCTGCTCTGAGCCTCCCCTCTCAGCCTCGGTCCCCGTCCCGGGGCTCTGTGTCACCCCCCAACCCACAAGCGCCCGCCCCGCCCCGCCGCAGGCGGAAAGAGCGGAAAAGCCATACCTCCCCCGTTCTGGAAGGCCAGGTAGGGAAACCTCCAGACATTGCCCAGCCCTACTGCATACCCCACCATGGACAGGATGAAGTCCAGTTTGCTGGACCAGTTCCCTCGGGCCTTATTCTCATCCCCTTGCTCGTCCTCCTGGGGGCGGAAAAGCACATGGTCGGATACCAGCCCCGGGGAAGGTCTGCAGGCCCCATTCCGCCCCTCCCCCACTGCTGAGGCTCCTTCCCAGCAAGCAGGCCCCCACTTTTCAACCGAGGATGCATCGGCAAGCAGGACCCCAATTCTGAAGAGAGGATGCATCTACAAGCAGGGCCCTGACCCTTCAACCCTGCAGAGAGTCTTTCTGCAGGAGGCTCCCAATTCTGATCAGAAGAGCCATCTTAAATAGACTCCTGGACCCCTTTCCCTGCAGTCAAATCACGCCAGCAAGCAGCTTTCCCCGGACCTTGAACTCTAGGCGGATTGCAAGCAGGTCCCTCCATCCCCAACCCATGACCAAGAGTTCATTTGGCAAGCAGGCCCCCAGTATCATGCCTAGAGTCCCCAGCAAGCAGGTCCCTAACCAACCCCTCCTCCCCAAATTCCTCACACCCCTGACTCAGCCCTTTCTTTTCTCAGACCCCATGCTAAGGCCAGAAGAGGAGCTGCAATGCCTGAAGCCGGCCAGAGCCCCTGCCTCACTTCCTCTAAAGCCCACGGCGGGACCTGCCTGGTCAGCTCACTGAAGGGGGCACCTTTCAGCAGTGGGGCGAGGGAGGTGGGAAGGAGAGAGACGCGGGGGTGAAACAACAGGAAGAATGGAGAAACACACATGCAAAGAGACAGGACACTGAAAACCTTGAGTTCTGGTCTAAACTTTATCGTCCCAGCTGGATAATCCCAGGCAAGCCACTGGCCCTTGCTGAGCTTCTGTGTCCCCATCTGTAAACTGAGGGGCTCAGAATCACTGTCCCCTGAGGCACCTCCCCCCCCCCAGCTCCCGCAGTCTCTGGATCTTTGGAGCTCACCTCTCCAAGCTCACACTAAGATGCTTTCTTGGGGCAGTCCCTGGTTCTGGAATGCCTTACTGGAAAGCAGAGAAAACTGTAGGTGAAGCCACCTCAAATAAACTCGGGAAATGTTCAGGACACCTGGACACCACACAAAGCTGCCAAGGACCTGAGCCACTGCACAGCTCCCACCTCCTCAGTCACACTCCACCTCATTCTAGCAACCTGGCATGTCCACACTGTTCCACAGGCCATGGAGGGTAAAGAAGCAGCTGCCAAAATGGGAAGGAAGTCTTGGGGAGAGAGGAGGAGGGTCGAGGTGGGTGTCAGAAAGGTGAGAGTCGGAAAGATGGGCAGAGCTGAAAATAGGCAAAGGCAGGGCTTCATCTATACTGAACATCTTTAATAACCCCACTACACTCCTCCCACACACAGACCACCTCCACCCCCCCACCAGCTTCAATTCTTCCGGGGCTACGAAGGGTGGGGATTCCGGCCCTTTTGCCGCAGTGCAGAGGTTAAGCCAGGAATGCGGAACGAATTTTCTGCCTCTACCTGAGGTCACACTCTTGGGCACATGCTGTCACTGGCTGTTAATGCACACAGTCAAACGCTTCAGAGGTGGACCCCAAAAGCAAGGGCGAGCGGGAAAGCCTAAGTTTATGTCCATTTCTAGTTATTGTAACAGCTGAGCTCTTGCTGTGTGTGTGTGGGCGTGTGTGTGTGTGTGTGTGTGTACAAACACTAGAGTAACTAAGAAGGGCCATACACACCCTAGATCTCACACAGGCAGATGTTCTGGTTCAAGAGCCCACCACTGGCTACACACGCTTAGCCCTCGAGCCCAGGGGAGGAGAGGAGATAGCAGTAGAGGCAGGCAATGGGAAAGGAAGAGCTAAAGTATGTGAAAGGAGATGGAGGAAAGAAATCAGGGAAGGAGGGAGAGAAACTGGAGGGAGATGGAAGAAGACAAAAGTCCATATGGGAGGGGGGCCACCAGGAATAGCTGCCTCGTCCCTAACTCAGGACTGGGATTTGCTCTGTGGGCTTTTCATGCCTCTGGTTGAGCGTAAAGGATCAAATGCACAGGTGAATCCAGGTTTTTGGGGCCTGAGGCTCATACAATTGAGAGAGGTACTCTAAGAAAATATATATATATACAAAATTAGGTACCAGGTTTTGGAAAATATAGGCTCTGAGGTTTAAACTTCAGTACTGGCCTCATGTAAGCCACCTCTCATCAAATGAGCTCTCATGTGATAAATGTAATTCGCAGTGCAAAGTCTACAGGACTTACGTGATTATTCCCCCAGGTTTTTCTCTGTATTTTCTTCTCCTTTTTTAAATTAAGAATTGTTTTGGAAAAATAAAAAAAGACCCAGTCATTAGCAAGAGGGGGTCCTGTCTGCAGAAAGGGGCAAGAATCTAAATGCCTCAACTGCTTAATGAGTCTGCACCTGGATTTCCGCTACCACTGAGGCTGGGAGGGGCAGGTAGCGGCAGGTCCTGAGGTCGCAGTTCCTCTGGCAGCTTCGCTGCAGCCCTCGCGCCCTGAACTAGTGACCCCAGCGCAGTGCGAGTTTCCGAAGCCCCAAAGCTGCCTCCCGCATCCATCACCTGGCTCTGCCATCCGGTCTCCCCATCAGCACACGTGCACCCGCTTCGGCCTGCCTCGCCTCTCGCGCGGCTGGGGAGCAGAAGGCGGCGCGGCTCGAGCGCGACCTGCTTACCTGGGCGGCAGAGGTGGCCACGCTGCCCGGGAGCACGGACGTGATTCCATCCGTGCCCAGCACCACGGTGCTCTGGCTCATATTCACCCAGCCTACGGCCGGGGTATTGTTCCGCTCCAGGGTGCCCTTGCCCACGCTCACGTTCGCATCCCCCTCCGGTCCGTGCAGGGCCGGAATCTTACAATGCAGCGCGTTGCCGGGCCCGGCGCCCCCTGAAGGAGGGGCGGCCTGCGCGCCGTGCGCCTCGCTCAAGTCCCGCAGAGCCGCCGAGGCCGCCGGCGCCCGCGGGCTACCGAGTTTGCAAGCCCCTACTCCCGGCCGCTCGGCCACGCAGGCTCGCGCGTCGGGGAAATGGAAAGTTTGGGCGCCGGTGGAAGAGGACCTTGGCACACGCGGCGGCGGCGCGGCGGCGGCCGCGGTAAGCCCCTGCTCCGGGCTCGACCTGGGTGCGCACGAGCCATCGTGGTGGCCCAGCGCCACCGCCGCCTCCAGGCTGTTGGCTGGCTGTTTATTCATTTCCTTGGGAGCACCGCAATCCTGCAAACATAATGTGAAGTTAGT